>NC_032010.1:21043262-21094684 GCF_001865875.1 Lupinus angustifolius
AAGTCCCATAACGAGGACATGCACTGCTACTTCGGGGCTTAGGGTACGCACCTTCATGGCCTCGGTATTAAACCGATCTAGGTATGCCCGGATGGATTCATTGGATCCCTGGCGAATGCCAGACAGTGTGTATGATGACCTTGGTTGCTCCTTACTTGCTGTGAACCTTGTGTTGAAGGCCGAAGCGAGGGTTCCCCAAGTGTTGATGCTGTTTGGAGCTAGGCGGGTGAACCATTGGAGGGCCGCCTTTTTAAGAGTCAGGGGGAAAGCCCTGCGCATGATGGGGTCGGTTGCTCCGTGGAATAACATAAAAGCCTCGAAGGCGTCGAGATGATCTTGTGGGTCCGCCGTCCCATCATATTGGTCCATGTTTGTGGGGCGGTTGAAATGGGAGGGTAATGGGTAAGCCATGATGGCAGGTGTAAAAGGATGTCTAGCACCACAAGAGTGGTGCGGGGTTGGTTGGGATGGTGGGCGGGACTCGCTCGCTGACTCTTCACGGTTACTTTCGTGAATAGGGCGTTCCGAGTGGTCTTTTTTCGTGAACAGGGCGTTCCGAGTGGTCTTTAGGGTTTATTTTGGATTGGCGGAATTCTTGTATTATGTTGGCCTGTTGCTGGATGAGCCGCTCCTGGCGTTCCAGCATTTGGAGAAGGTGTTGGGTGGTTGGCTGTTGTTCTGGAGTGGTATGGTGGCTTCGGCTGGCTTGATGGGATGGTTGTCTTGGTGGGGGAAGAGTACTTGGGGCAGGGTCGACTTGGCTGGTAGATAGAGCTCGGTTTCTGGTGGTTACCATGGTGAGTTGGAAGCACAGACGGCGCCAATGTTCTTTACTAGAACACAAAGGTATGGACAATGGTTGATCAGCTGTTGAGGAATGAGAAGAGGATAGTCGTCGACGTAGCAAGATGAGGTAAGAGAGCTGGACCCGCCGGTGGAGGTACCTGAAAAGGTTCTCCAATGATCAAGTCAGTGTATGAATGGGGATATGTGAGTAGTGAAGATAGATAGCAGTAGAGTGAGTAATATTATAGAGTAAAGAGGTTAAGATACTTCCTGTTGGTAGAGATCCCTATTTATAGAAGGGAGAGTTGACATTGGGTTCTTGGCTGGTGGTGCGACGCGTGGCCGACCAAAGGTGTTGTCGGGAGTTGCTTTTCCCGTGTCAAGCGGTCTGCCAGGACCGTACACTGTGTCATTCTTGTCTTTTAGCCTGTAGTTGGTTTGGTAGTCGTTCTGCAGCCTGTCTGCTGTGTTGGCAGGTGGGTTGGTGATGTACTGAAGGCATGCTGTCTCTTAGGTCAACTCTGGTGGTCCCAACACGCGGGGCCCACCTCGGCGACCAAGCATGAGACTCTTCGGTTCGCCGGGTAGGAACAATATTTATTTAATGTTTATTAATATTAGTATATTAGTATATATAAAGATGAAAGTAGAAGTTATAAAATATGAAATTGGGAAACATAAACTATTTCATGGATTTTGGGTTTTGCTTTTATTAATAGTATAGAAGTATAGATACTAAACAATAGATGGTTTGTGTAATATAAAAAGTGGCAGTTTATTTGATGAGGGTCATGTAATGTTACACTTAAAATAATTCTCCTTGTTACAGAACTATCATAGTGATAACACTTTTTCTGAATAAACAAATATTTTGTTGACCATATTACATTCATCTATTTAAAAGATTTATTAAAAGAAAAATATTTTAAATTGTTTGTAAAGTACCACGGAGATAATGGTCTATCCCACTCTGCGTTTCAGCTTCCTCTTGTGCTTACTATCCTACTCTCACTCCCACCTTATAACATAATATGATATCTCTTCTCCACCACAACGCTCCTTCTATCCCACTCTTTGTCCCATCACCTCTTGTGCTTACTATGCTTCATGTAAGATTCTTTCAGGTTTTTCAAAGAATCTATATTTATGTTATATTAGTTTTTGGTTTGAGGTTTTTGTAGAGATTAACCTTCTATTACAACTTCCATCCGTAGATAAATTATATTTTGTCACGAAAAAGTGTAAGTTTTGTTTCTCCTTTTATACTTTTAAAACTATTGGATCCACTTTTTGTCAATGGTTGTGTTTTAAACCACTCTGCAATATTTTATTGATTCAGTTTAAGGCTGCGTATATATAAAAATGAACTCCATCATCCTTTGCAGACTAAAGAAGGTAACACAAGTTTGAATGATAAGATCTTGGAATTTCAAAAGAAATGGAGTGATCTTTGTCAACATTGTTCCTTTGTAAATCGGGTGGAGGAAAGCGTAGAGGCTCACATGTTCGAGCAGACATATGGTTTGCTTTCCTTGGTCCAGATAGAGTTGGAAAAATGAAATTTGCCTCTTCTCTTGCTGAGGATATATTTGGAAACACGGAAAGCCTAATTCTGTGGATTTGAGCTCCCAGGGAAGGCTTTACACATTAAACTCGACTTTTGGAAGCCAAAAATCTTATTGTCATGATGTGCTTAGAAGGAAGACAGTTGTGGACTATATTGCTGGGGAGTTGAGTAAAAAACCTCAATTGGTTGTGTTTCTTGAAAATGTAGATGAAGCCGATTTTTGGGTGCAGACTACTTTGTTGCAGGCAATAAGAACGGGTAAATTTTCCTTGAAGCCGAAAGATGTCAAATGCAGTTATTACTTGGAGATATATCTGAGGACGAGAAAAGAAGTGATGGAACAAATATAAAGGTTGTACCAAAACCACCACTGCAGAATAAAAGAAAGCCGGCTTATAGTAGTGACTGCAGAGAGGAAGCTTCAAGCAAGATGCAGAAACAGGGCAGGCAGGCATCAGATCCTATCAAATTGAGGAAATTGAAGAGGACATCAATGACAATGATCATGGCAGTGAATGTCTATTGCAAGTTTTGTATCACAACAATGCTCCTAGTTCTACTTCTATCTTGAAATCATAGTTGCATAGAATTATGTCAGCAGTGCCATTCAAGCCTTGTACTGCTACATTTCATAGCTATCTTTCTTAACAAGTAAAACCCAAATCTCACTGAACAAGAAACCCAAAACAAGATTAGAATGAGATAAATTTGGGAGCACATATTACATGATTATATCCCAAAAAGTATATCACTACATTTGTCACATACTTAATTATTAACATTTTTTCCAACAAAACAAAGGAAATGGCACATAGAGTTACACCATTTTTGGGACAACAATGTGGTACCGATAAATTTATACTTTACATAACTCCTCAATTAAAAACACAAACACTAAACATGGAAACATAAGCCTAATATAAATAAATTTAATTAAAAATCTTCATCCATCTTGAACACATGTGCACCACCATCACCACCATTCAAGCTAGACATAACAGAAGCTTTCTGGTATTCACCAACCCTCTTCTCAAAGAAATTAGTCTTCCCCTGAAGCGAAATCAATTCCATCCAATCAAAAGGGTTTTGCACATCATACACCTTCCCACACCCAAGCGCACCCAATAACCTATCAGCTACGAACTCAATATATTGACTCATCAAACCCCCATTCATCCCCACCAACGCGCATGGAAGCGCGTCACACACAAACTCCCTCTCTATTTCAACCGCATCACGCACAATCCCCTTCACGCGCTCTTCTGGAAGCTTCTTATTCATTAGAGAGTACAACAAGCACGCGAAATCACAGTGTAAACCCTCATCTCGCGAGATTAACTCGTTTGAGAAGGTAAGACCAGGCATAAGGCCTCGTTTCTTCAACCAAAATATCGCACAGAAGCTTCCAGAGAAGAAAATACCTTCAACACAAGCAAACGCAACGAGACGTTCAGCGAAGGATTCTGAACCGTCGATCCAACGAAGCGCCCACTCAGCTTTTTTAGCAACGCAAGGTATCGTCTCTATTGCGTGGAATAATCGATTTTTATCAGCGGAATCTTTGATATACGTTTCAAGAAGGAGACTATACATCTCAGAATGGATATTCTCGATTGCGATCTGGAAGCCGTAGAATGCACGCGCCTCAGCGACTTGTATCTCTGTCATGAACCTTCCGGCGAGGTTTTCAAGGACGATTCCGTCGGAAGCGGCGAAGAAAGCGAGGATGTGTTTGATGAAGTGGCGTTCGCCGTCGGTGAGGGAGTCCCAGTGGCGGAGATCTTGAGAGAGATCGACTTCTTCGGCGGTCCAGAATGAAGCTTCTGCTTTTTTGTACATTTCCCAGATCTGAGGGTATTGGATTGGGAACATGCAGAAACGATCAGGGTTTGGAGCAAGAAGAGGTTCTTCTGAGATTGAAGAAGACATTGAAGGCATTTTTTATTAGGGTTTTGGAAAATGGATAATGATAGAGGAATGAGTGGTTTAAATAGGGTTTTGGGAAAGAGGGGTTTTGAAAATAGGGCGGGTGATTTGAAATTTGGTGAAGATTTAGCATGTGATGAGTAAAATATCTAAATTTGTGGTTCATATATTTGATAGAATAAATTCACCATAACCCTATCTAAATCAAATATATTTTATTTTATTGATTTGTTTTGTATATTTGACTCTCTCCAAATTCAAACAAAATTTAGTTGTTAGACCTCGATTTAAAATTTAATTCTCTAGTGTAAATGTAACCTTTAATAAAATAATTAGAAGATTTTTTTCCAAAGCCTGGTCTTTAATTTTGGATAAGAAGATCTTGTGTGTTGGGAAGTGTGAAGTATCATGCTGAATTATCTTATTGTATAATGTACATTAAATAATTTTTTTAGAAGATTTACTTTTTTTTATTATTCTTTTTCAAAACTTGCCCATTGAATTTTGGATGAGAAGATCTTGGGTAGAGATGGCAAAACAGACATTACCCGTGGGCGCGCCCGCATTTTTTGTGAGCAGGGTATAAATTTTTTGTCCATTTGCCCATTTCGCCCGGCCCGTATTGCCCGCCAAGTTTGCAAACATTTTTGTTGGGCATGCGGGTGACCCGCGGACGGCCCATAAACATAATTTAAGGAAAAAAGTAAGAAAATTGTATATTAGTTATGATGTAATGATTTTTAATCCCTAAAAAAATTGTAATTTAGTTAATTTGTTAAACTTCATATAAAATATCAAAAAATTTGTTAATTTTTTATCTTCAACTACTTTATTTAATTTAATTTCATTTATTATATGAATTTTTTATTTTTTTAATTATTCAACAATGTTCGCGGGCTGCCCGCAAGCCCGTTAGCCCATTTTAAAACGGACAGGGCAATGAATTTTAACCAATGCGGGCATGTCCGCCTCCGCTTAAATTTTTGTGGGCATTTGCGGGCGCATGCTAAATGGGTCGGGCCGGCCATTTTGCCATCTCTAATCTTGTGTTGCTAAAATCATTGAGTGTTGGATGAAAAATAATCATAAAACTATTGTATTAAGGTTTTTTTCAACGGTGCATTACTTGCCATGAATCTTATTGGTAATAAGTAATGGCAGAAACATGTAAAATTATGTAAAATTTTGTCTTAAATAGATCGAACATATATAACATATATGAGTTTGAGGCTCTCATTTTATAGTTTGTTTGGAAAAATTCAAAATCTACAATGTTTAATAATTTGATTTTATATATTAGTATGTTTAAAATATTGTTATACTATATGATCTTGATATATGCTACAATGTCTATATTTAAATAAGCAAATAGTATACTTTTAAATAGATTCATTTAACTATAACAATTAAATTATATTTTTATATTAAAATTATAAATATACAATATTACTTATATTAAAATTGTATAATATGAACATTATTATATGAACTTACTTATTAGGCTTAGTAGTCATTTAGATTGTTAAAGTCTGACCAATTAAGATAAATAGTTTTCTTTTAAAACATAAGCTTTACTTGTTCGCAAAAATATGGTATGACTTGCCTATTATAAGCACTGATAGACAATCTGACCTATTTTCACCATTAATAGTAAGATAGTAGGAACTTGCGGGATCTTAAATAAGTGCATCTCAATAATAATGACTAAAGTTATTGTATATCCTACGATAAATCCTCTTATGCCCAATAAATTGATGTCGCGCCCCAATTTTTGACTACGCGACCTCTCGAGTCGCCACTACATTTTTTACTATAAAAAATGTAGAAAAATCTTTTTTTAGCCCAATTACCTTGGGCTTTTTAGCATAGTTATTAAAACTGTATCGTACCGGCCGGTTCAACCGGAAAACCGGTGAACCGAGCCTCTAACCGGTACGGTACAGGTGTTGAACCGACCAAGTTCAAAACCGGTGAACCGGCCGGTATTTTACTAAACCGGTTGGTTTATACACATATATATATTTTTTTTTTAAAAAAACTTAAAAACTTAAAAACCCATTACAATGAGACTCATCTTTCCAACTCTTCTTCAACACTTCAAGGCACATGCTTCCAAAGCATATTTAGATTACATATCCTTCAAGGCACATACTTCCAAGACATACTTAGATTACACATTTTGGTTCCTAACGTGACATTTGTGTAATCTTTGAGTACTGTGTGAAGATATGATTTAGTAGAAAAGTATAATATTCATATGAGACAACTTTGACTCATTGGTGTTAAATGTTAAAACTCCAAATTTATTTGTTTTGTAGAATGAGTTGTGAACTTATGTCATTTATTTATATTTTGCGGTTGTTACGTGATACTTTTGGTTTGATATATGTTTTTTAATTTAGACTTTGAATTTGTTAAAGACTTAAAGTTGTTTATTTAAGTGAATTTTGAGTACATTATAAATATAAGTAGGTATGTCCGGTTTAACCGGCATGCGGTTTAATTACTGAACCACTGTACCACTATACCAGTACCCTGACCGGTTTGATAACCGGTACGGTTTTAACAATACTGCTTTTTAGATTTTTGATATCCATGTTTGGAAGTCGGTTACAGGGTAGAGAATGTATTAGCACCCCACCCACCCGCTTTAAGCGGTACCCTATACTAAACTACATGGATTACTATATTTTTTTATTTGTTGTTATTACTTATTAAATAAAGGAACACCTATTTATTAATTAAATTAATTAGTTAATGATTAATTACTTAAATGGAAAAAAAATAATTTTATTAGTTGTGCCTGACAAGATTGACTTTGGTCCTACGTATCCCTATTAAGGGAATCAAGGCTTACGTAGTTCTTTAAGTAGAAAAAGGCTTGTTGGTTGGATTGATTTTAGAAAATATAAAGGTTAAATCTCGGCTAACAATCCTACTGATACAAGTGAAGTACAGCCCATACGTCTGATGCCGCATTTGTATTGTGGGTTAGTTAAGATATTAACTATTTATATAAAAAAAAATAGTTTTTTTTAGTCATAAGTAGATTAGCTATAGTGATTGTTAAGCAGATGAAGTGCAGCCCATATGTCCGACATCGCATCATGTCTAAGAAAATTTACAATAATTGTTTTATAAAAAATTAAGTAACTTTGCACTTATTTATAAATAAAAAATCCACAATTTTTATTTTTTCGTTATTTACATCGAAGACACAAAAAATTGTTAATCATTAAGACAATCATCTCCCTTGATTAATGAGGTAACCCATAAAAAAAATGAAAGAAATTGTTATGCTAATTATATGGAATGTAACATATTATGCTAAGTTGATTGATTTTACTAATGATTGTTCTTTATTTGTTAAAAATGTGAATATGGAATAATATCGTTATTTAAAGAGAAATGAATATGATTAGTACAATTTGATTTAAAACTATTATAGATTATTCACCACAATGAAATTCTTTTGTTGTTAATGTTGTATCTATTATTTTATAGGCTAATTAAACCTAAAGTGTGCACTTTCATCATATACAAGTTTATCAATTTTTTAATTTAATATCAGCCTTGTAACAAACAAATAATGATGAATTAAAATATACAAACTCACCTGGATGCCAAGAAAATAAGTATTTTTTATTCAGAGAAGGCTTGGATCCCGTATGGGTGCTTAAGGGGGCCCAAGACGCGTGGCACCATGTTACTGGACGAAGATGAGGGAGTGCAGCGTCTTGGACACGTGTCCGTATCCTACTCGCTGGTGAGAAGGGTACACCAGCTACACCGTGAGACCGCTTGCGGTGGATCCAGGCGCCTGGGATGGGGTCCTGATCCTGTGTTCCTGGGCGCACGGAAGAAAGGTGCACTCGCTGACGTGTAGCAACGTGATTGGGAGAAAGAGAGGGCGCACAACGGGTCACGTGGTCGCGCCTACAGGGAATCCCGCGTGCACATGGGATGAGTATCCGGTGCGGCACTTTTTGGTGAGCTCGGGTGACGTTTCGCTGTCTGATTGGCTGCAGCGTAGTCAACGCGTGATACAAAAATGGTCCGCAGTTTGGACGGCTGTGATGCGATCCTGGGCTGGGTGCACGAAAGCAAGGGTGGACGCGCGCACACAGGAATATTTCTCTGGCCAATCTCTTTCCTTCTCTCTCTGAACGTGTTTGGCAAGGGATTTGGGGTATTTTGGCTATGTTTTTTTTTTTTGAAAAAATAGCTTCCCTCTACTATTGTCCTAAACCTCTATATATAATAAAACACCACAAAATTAAAATCTCTAAACACTTGCCTGTTTTTTAATTCTCAATAAAATATGATACATATATTTAGGAATCACAATAAGCCTAATTTGATTCTCCATTAATTCTGAAATTTGAAATTCAAATTTGAAAATTTGAATTCAAATTTTGAAATATTCTTTTACTTTATTTTTATGCCTTTTCCGAAAATAAAAAAAATAAAAACATAAAAACTCTTTTTTATTAATATTAGTTATTTATGACATTCAACTGGTTTTAGGCATGATATGCTGGAAATTCTGAAAATTAGTTTTCTTTTAGAAAACATTTTTTCTCATACTTTTTATATTCTTTTTTGTTTTGGAAAATGACACGCGGGCCTATGGTGGCCCAAACAATATATATTTTTTTTAGAAATGTTTTTTAGTGCTTTAGACTTTATTTGAATTTTCTTGAAATGGAAAACTTATTTTTTGGAAATGAATTGGGCTTTTTCTGGACCGGGCAAAAATGAGTGTTCACAATTGACATATGTCATTCATAAACCAATCGTTAATAAACAAAGTATCATTTTGTGACACATACATACTACTTTTCTTATAGTATAGAAAAATTTGTATAAGAATATATCATTTTCCTATTGACTATGAAATGTTTGTCACATTGAATGAGTAACAAGTATGATAAAGCCTATGCAAATAACATTTGAGAAGGAAGTTAATGGAGAATATCTTCTCTCCTAATATGTTTATAATTATATGTACCATTTTAGTTTTGTTGGTTGAAAAATATAAAATTAATATATTTAATTCATATTTTATTTTTTTAATAATGAAAATCAAATGATACATTGGAGTGTACAAACTATGAGACAGATAGCTCCAATGTTCAATGAGATGGACTCCCTCTCATGCCCATCCCAACATGATGAATAACAATTTTTTTTAGTATTACTCGAATATTTTTTTACCTTTTTGGATAAGGAACTAACACTTTTGGGGTTTGTAATTGTCCTTTCCAATAAGTATTACTTTTAGGAATTGAATATTTGACCTTGAAATCTAATAGAGCCTTACAATACTATAAAAATGTCTTGTTGATAATGATAAATTACAATTTAAAATCAGTCATACAATCTCTCTTAAAATTTTCAAAATAATTTTTTTGGTGTATTTGAACAAAAAAATATAATAATAGAATAAAAGACAGAATGAAGTTATATTCCAAACTAATGATAATAAATAAAAAACATAAAAAACAATAAATATCTAAGTTTTTAATTAATATAACATGTTTTGTTTTTATTGATTTGAGTATTTGACATATTTTTTTGACAATTTGATAGGCCAAAGCCCATCATTAGAAATGTGTATAAGAGAGGTAAAAGGGGTGTTTGGGTTCAGGGATAGCAAGATTACTGCTATACTCTTGTGTCAGTTAGAGTTAGTTAGGAAATGTGCCTTTAAATAGCACATTAGGCGGGAAAGGGAGTTATGTTGGTTATTAGTAAAGCTGATTGAGGAATCAATGAGGGAGGGGTCGTGGGATCCTTGTGTGTGTTCTATCTCTTGTAACACTTCTTCTTCTAATAGAATTCAATAGAACCCTAACAGAATCCAATTGATTCTGGGTAGGGGCTTTTCCTTTACATTTCTACTCTACTTTCGTGTTCTAATTGATACAGTGTTAGCACTGGTATCAGAGCACCTTTCTTGGTTCCTGAGTAGTGGAAACACCATCACTGCTGCCGCTGAATTCGAGTTTATGGTGTCAACTGGAAGCATAGCTAAGGAGGTTGATAGTGGATTCCAAGATCGTGATGATTCGCAAAGAGAAAGGGAGGAAATTCGTCTCAGATTGGAGCTGAATGAGGCACGAATGCAAAAAACAGAGGATCTACTTGCTGCTATTGTTGCCAAACTAGGGATTGAAAAAGGGGGAAATTCGATGGGGGAAGGAAGTGAGAATGACGAAGAGGTGGAAAGCAGAAGGGGTCAACACGGGTTGGATCGTTGGCGTAAATTGGAGATTCTAATCTTCTTAAGGGGGGATGCTTTTGGATGGGTGCAAAAACTAGAGAGGTATTTCACCCTCAGATCCGTGATAGAGGAGAAAAAGATGCAAGCCACTATGGTAGCATTGGAGGGGAAGGCTTTGAGCTGGTTTTAGTGGTAGGAGGGGTGTAACCCATCTCCTACTTGGGAAGAATTCAAATTGGCGGTGGTAAGGAGATTTCAACCCTCTATGATGCAGAATCCCTTTGAATTGCTCCTATCCATGAAGCAAGAAGGCACTGTGGAAGCTATGTTGAAGAATTCGAGAGGTATGTGGGGACTCTAAAGGAGGTTAACCAAGAGTTCGTAAGGGCGGTTTTCCTGAATGGGCTAAGAGAAGAGATAAGGGTAGAAGTGAAGCTATATGAATTGTCTATCCTGTATGAGATAATTAGGAAGGCTATTATTATTGAACAAAAGAATATGGTGATAACAAAGAAGCCTAATTCTTCCTATACTAGGTCTATAAGGCCATTTAGAGGGGGTTCTTATAGTAAGGTAGTCACCTTAGACCCTACCTCCACAACTAGTAGTAGAATGGATGACTCATCTATGGACAGTGTTGTGGGATCTCATAAAGCTTTTCAAGAGGTTGATGGTGCACGAGAGAGAGGGGAATTCAGAAGGCTCTATAGTGCTGAGATGAAGGAAAAGAGGGAGAAAGGCTTATGCTTCAGGTGCGATGAGCCTTTTTCTAGGGAGCATGTGTGCAAAAATAAGCAATTGAGTATAATCATTATGGCTGAGGAAGAGGAGGATAATGAAGAGGCAATAGTGGAGGGCAGAGGGGAAAATCTAGATTCATTGCAACTATCCCTATGTTCTATGAAAGGGCTTACTTCTACCAAGTCTTGGAAGGTAAATGGCACAATCAGTGACAATCCAGTGGTGGTTATGATTGATTGTGGGGCATCCCATAATTTCATTTCTAGGAAGTTGGTGGGGGATCTGGATCTGAAGGTGGAGAAGACTAGGCCATACACTGTAGAGGTGGGAGATGGGCATCAGATTAGTTGTGTTGGTAGGTGCCCAAGTCTTAAATTGATTTTGCAAGAATGGGAGGTAGTCCAGGATTTCTACATGTTTGGGTTGAAGGGGGTGGATGTTGGGGTTAGAATGGTTGGCAAGCTTGGGAGAGATGAGGGCTGACTTTGGCAAAATGACCCTAACTGGGAAGAAGGAAGGGGCTCTAATCACCTTGGTAAAGGACCCAACCTTGACCGGAACAGAAGTGTCCTATGGAGCGTTGATGTAGGTGCTATTACAGGAAGGGCAAGGGCTGCTATTACACTCTGACCCCCCTTACAACCAGGTCCAGAGAGGGTGATTCCAGTTGCCTTGAATGATTTGTTGCTGCAGTACCAACAGGTATTCCTAGATCCTCAAGGACTTTCACCCTATAGGACACATGATCATGCTATCCACTTGAAGGAAAATGTTGAGATACCCAATATAAGGCCCTATAAGTGCCCCTACTATCAGAAATCTGAGATAGAGAGGTTGGTAGCTGAAATGTTAGAAGGTGGTGTCATTAGGCCCAGCATAAGCCCATATTCGAGTCCTATAATCTTAGTCAAGAAGAAGGATGGGGGATGGAGATTCTGTGTAGACTATAAGGCTCTAAACAAGATTACCATTCCCAACAAGTTTCCTATTCCCATAGTTGAGGAGTTGCTGGATGAGTTGGGGGAAGCTAGGGTATTTTCCAAGCTTGACCTAAAGGCAGGGTATCATCAAATAAGGATGAGGGAAGAAGATGTTGAGAAGACAACTTTTAGGACACATGAGGGCCACTATGAATTCCTTGTTATACCCTTTGGCCTGACTAATGCTTCATCTACCTTTCAAGCTCTCATGAATGACATCCTGAAGCCCTACTTAAGGAAGTTCACTCTGGTATTCTTTGATGATATTCTAGTTTATAGCCCTGATATGCCTTCTCATGTTTTGCATCTGCAAGCAGTGTTGGCCATTCTGTTGGATTACTCACTCAAAGCCAATCTGAAGAAGTGTAGCTTTGGCCAACCCAACATTGAATATTTAGGCCACATCATATTAGAAGGTGGGGTATCCTTAGACCTAACCAAGGTGGAGGCTATGCAGTCTTGGCCTCAACCAACAAACATCAAGGGCTTGAGAGGGTTCCTAGGCTTAATAGGCTACTATAGAAAATTTGTGAAGAATTATGGTAAATTGGCAAAACCACTTACTGAATTGCTGAAGAAGAATGCTTTCCAATGGTCAGGGGAGGCCACCTCTGCTTTTGAGGCATTAAAGGCTGCTATGGTGAATCTCTTTATGCTAGCAGTCTCTGACTTTAATAAAGAGTTTGTGGTAGAGACAGATGCATCCAGTAAGGGTCGTGGGGCAATCTTAATGCAGGAAGGAAGGCCATTGGCCTTTTGGAGTCAGGGGTTATCTGTGAGGGCTCAACACAAATCAGTCTATGAAAAAGAGCTCATGGTCTTAGTTCAAGCCATCCAGAAATGGAAGCATTACTTAATGGGGAGGCATTTCATAATCAAGACAGACTAGAAAAGTCTAAAGTTCCTAACTGATCAGAGGTTATTCTTAGAAGAACAGTTCAAGTGGACAGTAAAATTGGTTGGTTTGGATTTTGAAATCCAGTATAAGTCAGGAAGGGAGAACTCAGTTGCTGATTCTCTTTCTAGGAAACAATTCTATTCTTTCCTATCCCTGGTCTCAAGTACAGAAAGGGAGATTTGGAATGATGAGTTACAGCAGGATTCCAAATGGAGGGGGTGATGCAAGAATTGATTATTTCCCCTGACTCACATCCAGATTATAAATTGAAGAAGGGTGTGCTAACTATAAGGGGAGGTTGGTTTTGCCAAAAACATCTAACAGAATCCCTGTCATTCTTGCAGAGTGTCATGACACTCCTATGGGTGGCCACTCTCGGCACTTTAGGACCTATAAGAGAGTGGCTAGCTTTTTGTTTTGGGATGGTATGAAGGCAGATATCAGAAGATTTGTGGAAGGTTGTGAGATTTGCCAAAGAAATAAATATTCCACCTTGGCTCCAACAGGCTTACTGCAACCTCTGCCCATACCCCAACATGTTTGGATGGATATCTCTTTGGATATCATTGGGGATTGCCTAGAGTAAGGGGTAAGGACACTATCTTTGTGGTGATAGACAGGTTGACTAAGTATGCCCACTTCTTTGCCTTAGGGCATCCTTATTCAGCAAAGGATGTGGCTACTTTGTTTATAAAGGAAGTGGTGAAATTGCATGGCTCCCCTACCTCTATAATCTCTGATATAAATCCCTTATTTTTGAGTCACTTTTGGAAGGAGTTATTCAAGATGCCAGGTACTCAATTAAAGTTTAGCACTTCATATCATCCCCAAACTAATGGTCAAACTGAAGTGGCTAATAGGTGCTTGGAAACTTACCTTAGGTGCTTTGTGGGTCCTAAACCTAAACAGTGGATTGAATGGCTACATTGGGTTGAGTTTTGATTTAACTCCAACTACAACAATTTAGCAAGGATGACCCCTTTTAGGGCCTTATATGGGAGGGATCCTCCTGCACTACTCAAAGCAAGGGCTATACCTTCTAAGGTAGAAGAGGTTAACACTATGGTTACTAATAGGGATAATATGCTGATAGAATTGAGGGATAACTTGGCCAAATCTCATAATTTGATGAGACACCAAGCAAATAAACATAGAAGGGAGTTGGCTTTTGAGGTAGGAGACTAGGTGTATCTCAAATTGCAACCTTACAAACTAAAATCTTTGGCCTAGAGACCCTGTGCCAAGCTAACTCCAAGGTATTATGGCCCTTATCAAGTTCTTGAGAAAATAGGGGTTGTGGCTTATAAATTAGCCCTGCCTAGCCAAGCCAGAATTCACCGTGTTCCATATATCCCTCTTGAAGAAAGCCCTGAAGCCTCATCAACATCCTCAGGCTCTTCCACCCATGCTAAATGAAGAATGAGAGTTACAAGCCACTCCTGAAGAGGTCAAAGACAACATGGAGGATGCTCAAGGGCATATGGAAGTTTTGATCAGATGGAATGGAAGAATCTGCCTGAACATGATTGCACTTGGGAAAGAGCAACCATCATTCAAGACAGTTTCCAACTCGAGGACAAGTTGAGTCTATTAGGGGAAGGTATTAATAGGCCAAAGCCCATCATTAGAAATGTGTATAAGAGAGGTAAAATAGGTGTTTGGGTTCAAGGATAGCAGGATTACTGATATACCCTTGTGTCAGTTAGAGTTAGTTAGGAAATGTGCCTTTAAATAGCACATTAGGCGGGAAAGGAAGTTAGGTTGGTTATTAGTAAAGCTGATTGATGAATCAGTGAGGGAAGGGTCGTGGGATCCTTGTGTGTGTTCTATCTCTTGTAATACTTCTTCTTCTAATAGAATTCAATAGAACCCTAGCAGAATCCAATTGATTCTGGGTAGGGGCTTTTCCTTTACATTTCTACTCTACTTTCGTGTTCTAATTGATTAATTGATACCAGTGTTAACACAATTTCTAAACTAATAAAATAATAACAATAAAGGAGACAAAGAAAAGTCTTCCACTTTCTTTCCACAAAGTTTTGTAAGTTTGTAGTTTTAATAGCAATGAGCAACTCCAGTGTCTGGGTTACTTGATAGCTTAGGTGGTGCTTCTTTGCTTTGTGTGTTTGTATTGTAAGCTATGCTTCTTTTGTTATTGCTTGTTGTTTTCTCTTCCTAGTCATATGATTATTTGTCTCTGAGTTTTAGTTTAAATATGGACCATTTAATATTAGTCTTTGAAATTCACATGTTTTTTCCATGTTTGCTAAGAAATTTTATAGAAAAAAAGATATGGTTTTTGGCCTAAAATGTTGATCATGGAGGAAAATTAAATGAAACCCGTTAAGAAAAATATGATTTTTATTTCTTCCTGGTAGGAGTGAATGACAGGTTTTGTTAATTTGTTTGAGTTTGTTAGCATGTCTCGTTTACTCTGTTACCTGAATTCATGCTATTTTTTATAATGTTGGTTCATAACTATAATAACTAATAGAGTGAACGTTTTTCTATTGAACCAAAGCTTGTTGCAATTTCAAAACTAATGTGTTCTTGTTGTAATATTCTTCGTGATTCTTGATTCTGTAACTTTGCGAATGATCAGTTTGCTCAACAGTAACCAGCATTCATAGATGAGTGGAATCTACTCCTTAATTTTCCTTTGTAAGTTTTTTTTGTTATACTAGATTGGATTTCATGTCCTTTAAATTTGAGATATCATGTGTGTTACAATAGCGTCTTGAACCTGATTCTCCTGTCTTTTTTTCAGATTCTACTAGGGCCTCAAGATATTTCCGTTTGCAGTGGTACCAAGAGTAAACCTTCTCAAATTAGTATGGTTATGGAGGAATACGGAAGACAGGAAGGGCTGTACCATAAAATATCAGCCTTGCTTGAATTTTCGGCCGTTGATGATCTAATTGGATTCAAAGATGCGGTCGAAAAAGAGGGTCATGATGTTGATGGGGTAGGGTTGTGGTATGGAAGGAGGGTAGGCTCAAACAAAGTGGGTTATGAAGAGAGGACTCCTCTTATGATTGCTTCTATGTTTGGAAGCCTAAGTGTATTAACCTATATTCTTCGAACGGGTCGTGTTGATGTTAACCGGGCGAGTAGGTCAAGTGGGGATACTGCTCTTCATTGTGCTGTTGCTGGGGGTTCTGCTGCTTCGCTTGAAATTGTCAAGCTTTTGCTTGATGCATCTGCAGATGTTAACGCTGTTGATGCCAACGGTAACAGGCCCTGTGATTTGATTTTCTCGGTGACTAATCCCATCTTCAATTCAAGGAAAAGATTGCTAAAAACCTTGCTGGACGGTACACACGGTACTTATCAGGCATGTCTTACATTTGAGGAAATGGTAGGCCAAATTGAGGAACAACAAAGGCAAGATATGAAGAACAAGCCTCATGTTTCTAAAGATGGGACTGAGAAGAAAGATTATCCTCTTGACCTCTCCCTTCCACACATAAAGAGCGGAATATATAGTACCGATGAGTTTAGAATGTATACATTCAAAGTGAAGCCTTGTTCGAGGGCTTATTCTCATGATTGGACTGAGTGCCCTTTTGTTCATCCAGGGGAGAATGCAAGGCGGCGTGATCCAACGAAGTATCCTTATAGTTGCGTCCCTTGTCCTGAGTTTCGGAAGGGATCATGCAGCAAGGGGGATACCTGCGAGTACGGACATGGTATTTTTGAGTGCTGGCTTCACCCTGCCCAGTATCGGACACGGCTTTGTAAGGATGAGAGTGCATGCACGAGAAAAGTTTGCTTCTTTGCTCATAAGCTCGAGGAGCTTCGACCCTTGTATGCTTCCACTGGATCTGCTATTCCTTTTCCCAGATCATATTCACCCAATACTTCTTCTTTGGAGGTGGGTTCAGTTAGCCCAATCGCTTTCGGTTCTACATCTGTCATGATACCACCTTCCTCAACACCACCTTTGACTCCATGTGGAGCATCTTCTTCTATGCCTGGAGCAATGCGGCAGAATCAACCTGATGTTGCGGTCCCTACCCTGCAGCTTCCCAAGAGCAGATTGAAGACTGCGTTAACTACTAGAAATATTGATTTAGATATTAAATTGCTTGAACTTGAAAATCGTCGACTCAGGCAGCAGCTAATGATGGATGATATGTCTAGTCTTTCCTCCCCATCTAACAGGAAAAATTCCGTGCCTAATAATAGTCCATATTTTCCTGTTTCTTCTTCTGGTGACCGCGCTGGCGAATCAAATAGGCTTTCAGGAGTGAAGCCTGCTAACCTTGAAGACAGTTTTGGGTCTCTTGATCCACCAATTTTGTCTAAGTTCCATGAAATCTCATTTGATGGTGCAGGTTCTCTGTTCCAATCTCCAACTGGAATCCAGATGCATCAGAATGTGAACCAGCAGCCGCAAATCTATTCAAATGTAATCGGATCACTGCCCTTTAGGGCTGATCAATCTGGTAATGCAGCTACAGTGGCTTTTAATTCAAGAATGGCTGCTTTTTCAAAGCAGAGCCAGAGCTATATTGAGCGTAGTGTGGTGAACCGACATTCTGAGTTTTCTTCTCCTGCAACCGCGGAAGCAGCAAAGTACACCTTTTCTGATTGGGGATCCCCGGATGGAAAATTAGACTGGGCCATAAATGGAGAAGAACTGAATAAGCTGAGGAAAACTGCTTCATTTGGATTCCAAAGCAACAATGCTCCTTTAACAATAGCTACAACTACAACCCTTGCAAACATTGATGAACCGGATGTGTCTTGGGTCCACTCACTTGTGAAGGATGATCCATTGCTGGAATCTGATCAGTTTAATGTCGAGGATCAGCAGCAACAGCAGCAACAGCAGCGGCAATACAATCTTCACGATGGAACAAATGTTGTTCCAGCTTGGTTTGTGCAAATGTACATGGAACAGGAGCAGATGGTGGTGTAAATGCAATGATAGCTCTTGGATTGGCTTCTTCCGGAAACTCTCAATAATATACTTATTTGATGATTTTTTTAATTTATAGAATTTATTTATATGACAAGTTGTAAAACAACAAAGGTATAGAAGTTGAGCAGGATGCAAATTTTCTGCTCCAGCAATTACCCATAACTACGGTAATTAATTCTTTTTCTCCGATCTTTATGTTAATAGCTATGTTCTACTGAGTTGCGAATTGTAACTTTCCATTGACTGAAAGTTAAACAATGTAATGAGGTTATGTCAATATAATAAGAGTAATAGTTTCTGATGAAATGCCACTTCTCAATTTGCATATTACATATACATGGCTTATTTGTTTTATTCTCGGCAAGTTTGGTAGGTTGTTTTGCTGTATGTGCTACAAGTTCTAATTCTAATTATTTCAGTAATGGAATAAGCTTGTCATGAACCAAATCTCTCTCATGATTTAACTCTTAGGTGAAGGCACATTAATGACTTCAATTAATCTAGATTAATCTTGCTCTACTTGTGCCTTAGGTTGAATTGTTGATTGGATTTCCATGTAAAGCGTACACAACAATGATGTTATTTGCACACGTTACTTAGCATATGATTTTAAGGTACCTCTGGAATTTTTATTGAAAATCAAGATAGTTTCTGTTCGTTTTCACTACAAATTTCTTTATTTTGTTGGTGTATATAATTGGACTGATAAATCATGTAAATTTCTACTAGGAAATATGATTTACATACATAGGTCCACCACACACGTGTGAGATGTGAAGGTGGATTTTTCTGAATTCTCCTTTTCCATATTCTCATCCTATTCCTTTGAGGACTGGCATGATACTTTTGGATATCAAAGTTTACATTTATTGGTTCCGTGGTTCTGAATGGGGAAGTTTATGGAGCACTAAGAAAAATCATTCTTAAAAGCTTAACTTATTGGAACTCGGCTTTTATCAACATTTTTTCCTTGGAACACTGAACAATTTCACTGATTTAGGCCTCTTAATTTGTTCAATGGTTTTGGCCCACAATTGCCAGCTCTGTGGACATTGACAAAGTTGAGATTTCCTTGATTGATAATTGTTTCCAAATGTATAATTGATTGATTGTAAATCTTGCTTTGCATTGGGTGTAGACATATCAGTAGCTTGGTTGTATAACTAGATTTTACAATGCTTACTTCTATATACGGACCGCACTCTTTCTCTACTGATATACGAAAAATGGCGAAATAAGTGAGTATCCTCATAATAGTATTTCGCATGAACCCCGAGATCATACCTAGTACCAAATGCTTGTGTAAGGCAAAAAGTTTCTTTACAAACTCAATTTAAGCTAGATTTTAGCTTGTTTATATTTTCTTCTTTTTGTATAAGGATTTTATTTAATATTTTTCCTGTACTAATCTTTGGAGAACTTGAGTCAATTCAACAAAGTTACTTAAGTAGGTTTTAAGAACATAAACTGAAGACAGTCAAACAACATGGATATGAGCAAATTGTTTTAGCATTTAAGCTAACATACATGGTTTTAGCTGATTCAGTGATTAAACTTAACAATTGGTTGCTAATACTTGACTTCATTCTATTGATTTCCACAACTGAAGTTAAGTCACAGTTGAACTCTTCAGGGTGAAAGTATTGGCTGTCTTTGTTCTCGAAGGCGGCTTTAATATTTTAGTGGATACTCTACCAAAAATGATCATATATTTGAGTGGATACAACATGTGGCCACCATCTGCACTATACTTGTGGCTGCCTTAGTTGATTTGCTTGTGCTGTGTGAAGTACATGTATATTAAGATCATGATCTGATAACTTGTTATCATGTAGGACAAAAGCCAAAGATAGCCACAATCCACAAGTTGGAAGTGCTTTCAGTGAGGAATGAATATTGGGTAAAGTGATGTCATTTCTACATGTTTTGTTCTAATAATTTGCTTCTAAGTTATGACGCATTGCAATAAGGCTAAGGCTTTGTGCCATACAAAAGGCGGCCCGTGTATGAAGCTCCCGCTAACGGGGTCTGGGGAGGGTAGACGTACATAGTGTTATCTCACAAATGAAGAGATTGTTTTTAGTATTTGAGCTCACGAACTTCGAGTCACAACACAAACAACCTTATGTTGTGTCATGTGTTATATTTTTTTAATCTAGATAAAGCATGATCAAAGCACTGAAGCACATACATGATAAGAGTTGGTCCAAAAGTACATGCCTCCATTGATTTATATTTTTTTCTCCATTTCACCAAATTTCATTGCATTGAAATTAGCAAAAGAAAAGATGAAGAATCTTCCTTGATGCACCTGTGATAGAGACAGAACTAAAATTGAAAAATAATAAGAGGGGGAATCAGAATCTTTTTACACTTCATTTGCTTGTTTTACAAGTACTGAAGTTGCAATGTTTTCAAGGGATTCCCAACAAGTTGATCTATCATATCATTTAACAGTTCATCAAAAATTTCTGACTCAAAATCTGCACTTATACTTGCAAGATCACTTTGTTTCCTCATCTCTTCTTTTAGATGATTTGATCCAACCAATTCATATTCAACTAGCCTGCAAATTTCACCCCAAATATGTACACACTCTTGGTTTTGCTTCTCTTTTTTCATTGATCTTTCATTGTTGTTGTTCTTGGTCTTAACCTTCCTCTCTTCAATTATCAAGTTACTATCAGAATTCAGACTAAAGAGTTGGTCATTTTCAAGCTCTGGTGACAATTTTCTTCTCCAGCCCGAACCAACAACACAAGAATCTACATCTGCATCCAGTTTAAGTGTAATGATTTAGCAAATTTAAGAGTTGACAAAAAATGAAAAACAAATTACTTGAAATGGCATGCTGAATCCAAAGGAGAGATTTTTAGTACTCTAACAATAAAAAAACAAAATAAAATTTCTTGCCCTGTGTCATTGAATGTGTAACACATTAAAAACATAGTTAAAGTATAAGATAATAATTCTTCATGATGTAGCACACATTTTATACTGGATGAGCACTAAGAATTTGTCGAATTCAAAGATAAATAAACAATTAGAGTGAAAAAAATGAAAAATTGAACTCAAATCAAATAAAGGAACCTGCTCCCGGAGCTTCTCGGTCAAAATCAAAGACAGAAACTGGGCTTGAATCTTCTGAACTGCATTCAGTTTCTACCTTCTTGTCTGTGCACAATGTTCTTCTCTTCTTCCTCCTTTTCACTTTCTCACCATTATGGACTTCCTTGTACTTCAAGCATTGTGAAAATCTAACAATTTCTGAATCAATGTACACCTCTTGAGAAGAAGAAACCTTGAACATAAGCGAAGTATTAGCAATGTTTTCAAGTTCACCATCATTTCCAACATTGATAGAAGACTTGTCACACACACTTTTTCTCAAGTTCCCCTTCTTCTCATCATGTACAGTTTCTCTCTTATTCTTCTTCAACTCGCGTCTCTCTCTCTGTTTCTGCTTTAACTCTGCATAACCCTTTTCATTTTTTCTCCCTTTGGACTTGAATTCCTTACTTTCACTCCCACCTTCAAAGCTGAGTACCAAGAAGTTCTCATTTTGAAACAAATGAAAAGTCGGCGCCTCATGGAACGAAGACGAGGACTTATCACACCTATGAAGACCCTTCACTGCCTTGCTTTCTCCCAAGTAATCCACAGAATTCATGGATTTGCTATGCAAAAGTGAAGTTGGATTCTTTTCTTCAAAGGGTATCTCTACCTTTAAGTCCAAACCCATCAACCTTGCAACTACATTCCCATGTGTAGAAGGACTAGTAACAGCTTCAGTGTTCTTCTTAGCCTTAAATTCTTGAACTTTATCACTTTGCATTGAATCAAGCTCTATGATTTGGTCTGAAGAGTGTGTTGGAAGACCACCAGAGCATAGAATCCTGTGAATGATTGCAGTGGCACTTTTGAATGATTGGTCTAAACTGAAGATGGATGAAGTTGAAGGTGATGATGAATGAGATGATGTCAATTGCTTCATGTTGAATGATTTGGTAAACTAAGAAAACAGCTAAAAAGAAAAGGAAAGTGAACAAAAAATGAAGAGTTTTTCCTTTTTCTTTTTTCTTTATGGATTCTAAACCTTGCAAAAGAGAAAAAAGCAATGGAAGCAATCAAAAGTAGGATTAAATGTTGCTATATAAGATAGCGGGCTTTGTATTTGAATGAAGAAGTGAGAGAAAGAGGACATAGATCACATCTCTCAAACATTATCTCACTTCATGTCCCGAACCAATTAGAAGGTTACTTTTGATTACGTTTTTATAAAAAAAAAAATTATTCATGGGTCAATATGTAATTGGACCGAGACAGAAAATGAAACACCGTTAGAAATAAGTGATCATGAAATAAGTAACAAGTTAGAATAGGGTAATATGCTTTTTGGTGATTGACAAGTCAGTTTTTTACTAAATTTGTCCTTTGTTTCCTTACTTGGTGTAAACAGAACCTTGTTCTTGGGGCACGTTAAGGTGCTTTTACTATCTTCCTTAAAGTTGAAACACTAGAAAAAAGGAAAAGGATTAGTGAATGAACAATGAGTGTGTTCTTTAGATATAGTTTTGGAGTTTTGGCATTATTAGTTTTGATGATGATAGAAGCTGAGAAAGTGTGTGGAAGAGGAAGATTGAACTGAAAGGTCTAAGGGGGCAATGACTGATTAATTTTGTAGTTTTGTGTGGAGGGAAAAACATTTGCAGAATGTGTTTATTAATGTCAGGGCCTGCCAAAATTCTTTTGGTTCTGTAGATCAAGATATTGATGTTTTGGTTGTATAGTTGTGTTTGTCCCAACATAGTTACTATTTTGCATTTGGGGGAGGGAAGGTTAATACAATAGTACTAGTGCAGTGTTTTTTCTGAGAGATTGAATCTACTTTGTTTTGAGATTAAAAGGAACTAGCATATGTATCTACTATGTGTTTGATATAGATTGTGTTCTTAGGTTATTATGATTATAATAAAGTGAGAAAATAAACTAACCCATCAAACTTGAATGTGTTGTTTTTACTTCTTTTTCTTGGTTTATAAACTAAGTTTGGTAGTTTAGTTTATAAAAAAAACTTATCAACAAGTAAAAACAACACCAACCAAACTCCACAAATTTGAGTGAGAGTCTTTTTTTTTCTGGAAAGTACCATGCAAAACAAAAAGCAAAACAAAATGATAGTTATGTCTTTATATTTATATTTTTAATGACATTTTTATTCTTAAAACTAAGATAAAAAATAATATTTTTCTCTCTATTAATGAAGAGGATACCTACTCCACAAATTTGTATTTAGTCTTAGTTTGCCATAACCTAAGTTCATATTTTGGTTTAACTTTGAAAGTTTAGAACATAAAAAGCTGAATTAACATTGAGTATCAATTAAATAAAAGGAGTTAATTTATTGATTGAAGTCATGAATTAGGCAATATTTTGAGTTATGAACACCCTAGTCTTGTCAACTTAGGCATCATATTTTCTTTTGAATGTTTTTCACTTTTTCATTTTCAAGTTACTATAAAAGTGCAATAAACTAGTGCTCATTAATATCAGGGTTTGGGTAGCACAAACAAAGTGTTTGCCTATAAAAGAAGTTTTTCCATCATGGAACAATGAGCACATGTAGTAGTTCAACTTAAATAGCAATGCAGATCAGTTAACTGGCCCATTTCACAGATTTATTGATTGAACTTGAACCAACATCACTGAGGTCACAAGGCCCAACATGGTAAAAATCTTATCAGCACCAATTTTTCTGACCTATAGTATAATGTTTAACCAAAAAACAAAATGATAAAATAGAAAAATATAATAAAGGTGGAAAAAAAATTCATTTTTCTCTTTTTACACACAGTTTCTCACATTTGTAATTTTGTCTCTCTACTAGGTTGCACATTAGAAAAATCGTTTTTTTTTCTTCCTCTCTAATGACATTATTTGTAGCAAAATTGGTAGAACTTGTTGTGTCACACTATTTTTCTGTCACTGAATAAAAGCTTTTTTTTTTGGTTGACAGGCTAAATAAATGTCTGATATGAGATTTGTTTTTGAATAAATTTTATATAATATAACCTTGACCACATAAAAGTTGATTAATTTAATTTTGTTTGGCACATAAAATTGTTACTTAATGATCATGAAGTTACATGTTTAGATCCTAAAATCAACAAGTTCGTTTTTTATGTAAAATTATATATATTTATCTTTTCAGATCTTATTAAGTCATGGTCTCTTGTATTGGTTACTTTTGTCTAAGTCTTTAAAATTGAGATCTATAATTTGGAGATTTTAAACACAAAGTTTAGGAATTAATTTACATGAAAAAATATGCTATATGGTGCCTGGCAGTGATGGCATTAGGCAACAGAACTACTTAATGGGAAAAATATAATAAAATAATACCCGTGTGGATCATGCTACTGTTTTATTTTCTTAGTTTATTTGTCACAGATCACAGTCTTCCCTTGTGGTAGGTAATTAATTATACAGAAGATTAGTAGAATATTAATTTCTTGGGTGAAGACTAACAGTACAGTTAAGATTTATAAAATAAAAAGTTAAAAACTATAGATGACAAAAATAAACACGTGAGAATATACCCCCAATTAGTTCAATCTTAATATCTTAATATTCACCACCAAACACATTTGGGACTACTATCAAAATATTTTTACATGATTATTGTAAAATTCACATCCTTGTGTCTGAAAAACCAGTTATTTGGTGGAAATAATTATGAGGTTGCTCATACACGTTTAGTTTTTTAATATTTTCGTAGCACAATGAAATTGGGTTATGTTCATTTTATTAAAATAAACTTAGTTGGTAGTTTAGTATCTATATATAATTTAGCAAATGCTATGGTTACTTCAAATTCAATACGTTATTTCCAGCAACACTACTCTGCAGGTAAAAGTCACTATCATCCAAACCCTCAACATGTTATATTGCTGAAATAACAATACTAATAATAATATATTGTCTATATAAAGATTTAGATATGAATATAAATGTATAATGATGTAGTAATAATACTGCAAAATTTGATTGAAAAACATAACAAACTAAGCTGATAACTCAATATTTTATTACATTTATTGCTAATTTCAAATGACATTCCATGAACGCCACTTTCTAGTTCTAGCCTAATGAATTAACAGCTAAACCCATTTCTCTTAAAAACAAGCTAGCTAGTATGAACTACATTAGGCTTAAAAAAGTAACACTGATAATAATTATTTAGTGGCAAGACACCAAAACAAACAAAACACAAAGATTTCACTCAGATTTGGTCCCAGAATTATTGTTGAGACCAGGATCTGATTGGTAGAAAACTATATCTCCGGCGTCACTTACAAAGTGGTCAGTGCTAATACTCTGCATCAGGTACTTCATTAGGTGAAATGGGACTGGCCCAGATTTTTCTGGCTCACGGTAATATTCTCCAAGAACTGGTTTTGCTGCTTGTGTCTGCAATTAATAAAAGGAACAACATTTTTAATCATAGAAAAAATGTTATGTATTATTGTGTATCATGAAATAGTAATTGGGGTGTATAATATAAGGTACCGCTTCAATTAAGTGGTAATGGGGGATTTGAGGGAAAAGGTGATGGACAACATGAGTGCCAATGTCATGGTGAATGTTATTAATCCAACCATAGTCACGATCTACGGTTGTAAGACCACCTCGTAGATAACTCCATTCCTGTCAAATCGAAAACATCATTAACCTATTGATCTAGTTGCATAATAAGTTATCATTAAATATTTAGATAAATTAAAATGTTAAAAATTCGATTCATGTGATTTGATTTAAGAGATAGACAAACATATTGAAAATAATTATTTTCTTACTCATATAATAAAGAAATACATTTAATTATACCAATAAAAAAACAATGTCAAAAGATGACTTAAAATTTGAGACACTAAAATTACATTATTTATCCTAAGCAATAATATTCCTTCTCTCCCTTCATATATTATAAACATGTGTTATTTTATTAAAAAAAGTTTTTAAAAATTTTAAATTAATCAACCAATAAAAAAATGATACATGGTTGGTGTGGTACATGAAATAAGATAATACTATATGTTTTGTCATTAGTTATAGGGTTAGCACTAACCAATGCAACTTAAGTATATTAAAAGAAACTTTGAATATCCCCATAAGAAGATACCATTTTTTTCTTGATTCCAAGACCCTTAATTAAATACATAATTTTCATAAACATTAATTTAACTCTAAAGTCTGTGAATACATTAAAAAGGTTTAGGACTTTTAGAAAGAGAAAGGTTAGGAATTTGAACTTTAATCAATTTCACTAACAACAGATCCTCAAGTTCCAATAATACATAGTCAAGAGTTGTTTAAGGTTTTGTTACCTTGCCGCGGTACCAGGGTAATTTCTGTTTGTAACCATGGTGATGCAAATATGTGACCAAGTCTAGCCACATAACATTTATCTACACAAGTGCAAAATAAGTGAATAACAATTGGACACGTATTAACTGATTCAACTTGTAAATCAAAAAAAGTAAGTTAGAAAAACAACTTTAAGATTACCCAATAAGGAATTCCATAGACTTTGAGCAATAGAATTGGACTGATAATGGTGGATAAATAGAGAAGCAGAGAAAACATCATAGACCAACAAATTGTTGAAATCACCACTTCTTTTCTCTCATTTGGTGCAAACAAGTTGCTATAGGGATTGAAATGAGACCCTACTTTTCCTGGGCTTCTTCTCCACTATAATACATTTCAGATCAGAAAATAAAAATGAGATTTTTAAACTATAGTATATAGAACAATAATGTTGTGTTGCTGAAAAATCACTTACCAAATAAAAGGGGTATGCAAGCATAGGAAAAGGCACAGTGAATCTCATCATTCTTGTTACATTGTCTAGGCTCTTGTAAAGAGACTCTGTCAACTGAGATAATGACACACATACAATAAGACATTTAATCATTGTTCATCAACATTTCTTATGAAGTTTACATCTTTGGATTCTAGTTTTTTTTCTTCTGTTAATTCTTTGTTGGGCCTACTAAAACATTTGAAATAAGAACAATGATAAAATCAAAAAAACACATACTGGAACCCATGACTCATCATTCTCAACATGCCCATGATTCTGATGATGTGTTCTATGACTAATTCTCCTGCAAAAAAACAAAATAGTATGGTTGTCAAATCAGATTTGAAAAACTTGTTAATGTAAATAACTTCATAGACAAAATGAAAAAGAAAAAAACTGTGAAAAACTAACCATCCATGATATGGTACAAGAATTGAGGAGTGCAAGATGTGGCCCACAATGCTATTTAACATGGGACTGTTTGAAAAGCTTCCATGGCCACTATTCAATGCAAAAAAAGAAAGAAAAAAAGATGAAACTAACACACAAATATATCATATAATATCATAATAACATAAGAATGAGTTATTAGAAAAAACTGAGATAAATAAGTAATTACCAATCATGTCCAAGAACAAACACTGCCCAAAACATTGTACCCTGAGCAACCCAATAGATGGGCCAAAAGTACCAGCTATTGAAGTGAATTGCTGCAACCATCAATGCAGCAATGACCAAAACATCCCTGAGAACATAACTAAGAGATCTCCATGGATTCTTGACCCAACAATGCTTTGGAATTGCAGCTCTGATTTCTGCAATCTTGAATGGTGGTAAAGCACTTGGATCAAACCCATTTTGGTAATCCTTTTCTTCTTGAACAACCATTGTTGCTTGGGTTGGTTTGGTTGAAGAAAAAGGGTTATAACATGAGATGTATGAAAAGATAGGATAGGATGGGATATTTAAGAACACACATGGGGTCACTTATATATATATTTATATAATAAGTAATATAACAGGAAAATATAACAGTGGTGGTAAATAGTAAAGTATTAAAAATATTGAAAGCACGAGATTCAACTTTAACTTTAATTGTTTTTTAAATATTCCTTTTTTTTTTACTTTTTCGCTTTTATCTATGTTGTGGTTGGCATTGATATAAGAATAAAATGTAGCATTGGAGGAGATGTACGACAAACAAACATGGACACCCAACTGGTCCCAAAGCGTGCCAATAGCCGGCAATTACGTGACGGTGAAATTTGAGTCGAAATATTCAATTTATTATTCTAGTCTCATTCAAGATTTATCATTATAATATTTTTGTAAGCTTTTTCTTAATGATTTTAATATTTATACATAATTGATATATCATTCATATTATTTATATTAGCTTTTACTTCTATTTTAAAGTTATTGATGATTTAATCCTTAATAAATAATGTATTAATATTATATAAGACTCATATATTATCAATACATAATTTTTTTCCTCATTTTTAATATTGCCCAATACTTCGATTTGAGAAACAATGATTTATTTATCTTTATTTATCTTTTTTTGTTATCCTCTTTATTTATCTTTTTTATCTTATAATACAGTACATTAATTATTCAAATTACATGAATCTCAACAAATTAATGAATATTTTACTCAAAATTACATTATTTAACATAACACATTAAATAATTACTTTAATATATACACATTAACATAAAAAGACACTAAAGTAAAAAGGAGACATACGTGTGTATATATGTGGGGTTGGCATGTGTTTTTTTACTCATACTTGTTAAAATAATTTATTTAATTTTTATTTTGGGATAATGACTTTGTTAGATTTATATTATCACTTTAGTAATTAGTTTATAGATCTTATAATTAGTTTGTAGATATTATAATTGTGTGATATATTTTTTAAGTTTATTGTTGTAGACTTTTAGGATTAGTTTTAATTTGGGGTATCCTTTTTTTGGGAAATGGGTAAAAAAAAATCTTTAAATTAAAATATATAAATGTAAATTAATATTACTGTTTTCTATTTTGATATTAAAATTGCATATAGTCATAATTTTTTATTAACTAAGTATCTCATTTTTTATTTCTTCCATCAAGCCATAAAATGACACGACAATATCTATAGTTTTATTCGGGAAATCTAATTTGTAATTATAAACTTGTAGCTTGTATATGTAAAAGTAGCTTATTAAACTAGGCTTGTTGGATAAAACCAGTTTTGTAATTAGCTAAAATTTTGACTAAAAACATACATTATTTAATAAATTTATTCAATACTTGTTAATTAGAATAATTGTACATATATAATTTAAAATAATCATTTTTTTATTTTTAGTTACGGTTAGATATGTAATATTTGATTTGTTTGTTTCTTTTATTTTATTATATATTTTTTGTTTTCAATATAATTGGATAGTAGATAGACAAGTGATTGTTAATGTGTTAAAAGTAGAGCAAAACACATTCTTACCATTTATTATGCATTTGAGTTTTTCTTTTGGTAGTGAAGGAAATTTCATACTAAAAAATATAAATTATGCAACTAAAGGGTGAAAATTGAATCAAAGAAATAGAAACAATAACACATAGAATTAATAGGACAAATGTTTTGAAATTTTTATGAATAACTATAAAGTGACAACTCTTTAAAATAGATGAGAATATAAACTAAGAAAAACTTATATAATAATCTAACTAATAGAAAAAAGTTATATCATAAATCTCAATATATAAAAAGCAAACAGTAGGAGAAGTTCTAACTATGTCACATATAATCACCTCAGAAAAATAAAATACAAAATCAATATGATCATTTATCTCATATAAAATCATGTAAGTTATCTAAAATATTAAAGTGATAATCACTAAGAAGCCACATAAATGGAGGGTGCTGATTTTTTCTCCACAAATGGAAGAAAGGCACGAAGCAAGTCACTTTCTAAACACTACAATCTCTTATTTAAAATTATAATTTACCTTCAATTTTTGTGTATTCAACAACTCTAGTAGTTTTTTGACTCAACCAAAACAGTAGTTTTTTGACTCAACCAAAACACTACAAACTACATGAAAAGTTACATGTTTACTTTGCCTAAAAGTGTTACTGGTTACAAGTAGCTTTCAAAACATGCAAACTCCTTTTTTAAAGTTACAGGTTACCTTCAATATTTTTTACCATATAGCTCTAGTAGTTTTTTTTTTTACTAAATCAAAAAATTGCAAACTACCTAAAAGGTTATAAGTTTGCTTTGCCAATAGTATTTCAATGATACATTCTTTATGAATGAAGCGTGACAGTTACATGTCACACATCTATATGTTCCATACTATTTCAATACTTTCAATATCAATAAATATATATCCTATATTATAGTATTTATCATTATCTAGAACCAATAGAGTAATAAATTACTTTACATTATTTATTCACAAATAATAATATATTATTTATCCATTTACTAAAAAATAATAAGTACTATTATTATATGTAATATGATTGTTAGTTGCTTTAAAATTATATCAATTTGACCAAATGGAGATATAATATTTCAAACTTATCCTAAATTATATCTGGTATTAATAAAAATATGTCAATTTAATTAAAAAATTAAAATTTATTATTATTTTTAATTTTTACTTTATTATTATCCGTGCATGATAAGATTTATGAAATTTTTTGGACAAAATATCATTTTTCAATTTGACCCAAGTTTAAATGTTGGTATCCACCAATCAACACCAAGCAACAAAAATGTTATTTTGATATTATCTTGTTCAAATCAATAATACAATAATATATTATTTATATGTATTGTATTATTTACTTCAAACAATATAATAAGAATTATTTATTTAAAATATCATAGTATAAAATATTTTTAGATTTATATATGTACTGTAAATTATTTAGTCAAAAAAATATAATAATAATTATTTTTATATACGTATTATAAATTATTTAACTTTATTTATTAAATACAATAATTTTATTTTTATCTTGCTAGTGTTTAATTTTCATTAATAATATAGATTAAAATTAAAAAAGGGTAACAAAATTTGCTATGAGTGAAGATGAAGAATTTAGTTTATCAGAGATAATAGTTCATTAAAAATATCAATTATTAGAGAAATAATAGTGTAGAAGAAACTATAATTGTATAGAAAATATAAATTTAATTTTCTAGAAATAATGGTGCGTCAATAGAATTATCATTTTGTCCATTAAATTTTTCTAAGTAGTAATTTTAGTTAAAATAAATGACAAGAAAAAAAAATCAAGGTACATTGCCTATAAAAGTTTTCCCTTTATACATTTATTAGTGTGTTGACAGACACTTCGTATCTGCCGACCCTTATTCTTATTTTATGATATTAAATATTAATTTTTTATTTTTTATTTTAGAGAATTAGAATATTTTTTATTGGATGTATTTTATGTTATAATTTTTTATTTATTATAATATATAATATACAACTTAAAGTGAGATGTATTAATTATAGTTATCTAGGATCATATGATTTTTAGAAATAAAAAATATTAAGGGCAAAATAAGAAAATAGAATTATGGTGGTAGTTATTTCAAGTTTTGACTTTATATATAGTACTAGCGTGTCGACCGGCACTACGTGTCGGTCACCTGCAATCTTATTTTTTTGATATAGTATGTATGATCTTCATATTATATTATTTAAGAAAAACAATTTAAATATAAGAGTGCAGTATATAAACTCAATAAAGAGTGAAGATTTAAAAAGATAATGTGATAGTTGATATGATATACATAAAACTTATGTCAATTTCTCATTTTGTGCCTATTGGGTGGAGAAATATAGAATATAGAAATAAGAGAATGTGGGAAAGATTAATGATATTAAATTATTAATATAAAAAATGAAAGTAATATGTGGATGTTTATAGTAATTATTAAAAATATAAAAGGGTAAGCTTGAAATATAAAAATTATACCATGAGGTAGTTATTACTTCTTTTGCCTTTATTAATAGTATAGATATAAAAATAGTATAGATATAAGTTAATAGTATATATATATATATATATAATTATAGATATAAATAAATATAAATAGATGTATATGATATGAATAGAATTATAGATAGACAATACCAATTTATTAAAATAACTTATTTAACATATTATTTCTTAAAATATCGTACTATATATTATTAAAATAGTATAACGGTAAAAAGATAGTTTATATTATATAATTTAAAATCATGCAACAAGATTCTATTTTACCAATTTCATATTTATAAAATACAATGGCATTAAATATTGTACACTTGAGTGTGGTTAGGTAGAAGAAAACTAGAATTTTTTTATATTTTAAAAAAAATAATAATATATCATCCTACCAAATTAAATATAGATTCTCAAGCACAAAAGAAAATGACAAATATTTTTTTTTAAATCAACCACTACTAAATGAGATATATTGTCTGAAATATTTAAATAGGTTTTGATCTCGAGGTAATACTTTTATAGTTTTATATATACTACATTTTTTTGTTTTATATTATTTTAATAAACACTTAATACTTTAATACTTGAAGTATATTGAAATCCTGTACAATTAAGACCATCGAATTTATTTTCATTTTCAAAGTAAACGTGGAAAATATGACAGCTAAAGTGCACGTTCGACATGGTTTCTCATCGGTTTCTCCTCCATTTACCAAAACTCGCTTTGAGATTTTAATTATCCTTAGTTTAGCACTTTAGCATAATACTTGGGGAAAAGATACTTTTGCATCATTTCAATATCCATATAGTACTTGTAGATTTAGTGTTTATGTATGAGAAAATCATTTTAATTAGCACTATCTATAGTATCCAATTTTGTTTTTTAATAATGAGTGTGAGCCAAAAGGAAAAAATTAGAAAGAAACAAAATCTGGCCTAACTAAAGAAATTATGGACCCTTAATTTATTAAAAAATTAATAGACAATTTTTTTTCAGGGATTAATAAAATTGTGTGATAACGGTTCTTGCATTTTACTTATTGTGTTTAAGAAGAGAAATGATTTTTTAGGACTATAAAAACTAGGTGAGCAGGATCCGACCCTACTGGACACCCGATATTACTAGATCATAATCAGACCTAAATAGGGTCGGGTCTCATTTGATTTAGGTTTAAGTTAAAAAATTAGACTCAATCAATATTTATGGTCGAGTTAGGACTAAGCATGATCCGACCCATCTCAACCCATGGTCATCCATTCATCATGTTTGTATGTGTCTCTATTCAAATGCTTACAAAATAATGACACCTTTTTGGTAAAAAATATAATTAATTCTCTAATTTTTCATCATATATACTTGATTAATAATATATATATATACATATATTATTTTATATGTCAAATTACATATTCATAATAATATTGATATAAAATGAGTATGTATTATATTTAATCACATCTAGGGTCAGGTTCAAGTTTAAATGCTGACTCAATCGATATTTAGGATCATATTAGCTTCATGTCTATGACCGAGTTCAGGTTCAGAAAAGTGATTCGACCAACATTTAAAGCTGGATAAGAATAAACCTTAACCGGACTCAATTCGACCCATGCTAGCCCCTAATAAAAATGAATATATGGTTCAATCAAGTTACCCTAAAATTGATGGCTAAAATGTATAATAAATTTAAAAAGTTACTTTATAGAATATACTAAACTATCACATGAATCATTTATCTTCCTGAGCCAATGATAAAAATGAATATATGTTTCAATCAATTACCCTAAAATTGACAACTAAGATATAGAATAAGTTTAAAAAACTTACTTTTAAAATAAGTAAATCATCTCCTACATATAATATAATAAATCTATAATTATTATTATTTATAATATATAACTCAATTATTGAAATAATTCAATCAAACGGTCATATATCACATACACAAAATTTAATAAAATTGACCTACTTATTTAAATGTCATATTGTACTGATATGATAATTGATTTACCGAGTAAATATGTGGATACCATATCTTATTTATAAAATTGGTAGTTAATCCTATAATATCACAAATTGGAATACATGACATCTAAGCTTAGGATAAATTCTTTCATCAAACTTTCATTTCGTATGAAATATGAAATATGGACAATTCTGTCTAGAATTTATCAAATTTGCATTTCCTATGAAATATGGGCAGCTCTTTCTAGATGCTAGATAGGTGTGTACATGTTTTTGACGTTACAAATTTCCTAATAATATATTTTTACTAAGTTCGATACGTAGTTAACATGTTTCCCACATTTAGCCATGACACTCTAAATTAGCTTTCACACCTCTCAAGTTTCAAGTATGTGCCTATATTTTTTCACAAAAGCTTTAGAAGATGAAAAACATGGATACAAAAGTTACTAAGAATTAAAAATGGAATATAATATGGGATGAGTTAGAATTACTTAATCTTAAAGTTGTTAACTTGGTGAGCTTGAATTATATATCATATTTTCAATGACGATGATCATGAAAGTGGAGAAAAGTTTGAAGCATATTAAAAATGAAAAATGTTCAGTATGTTGTTTTGCCTTCTTTTTTGTAAAGTCACAAAATGAAATTTTTGTCATGTTCATATTTAATTTAATTTCTTATAATATGAAGTGTTGTGTTCCCGAATCCTTATTTTAAATATTATCCATGTCCATTGTTAGTATCGGAGTCATGTTCAATGTTGTGATAGAGTCGGTACAACATGCTAAGTTGGATGCTAAACGTGGAGAATACAAATCGTGCACATTTGATATGAAAAAAAACATATTTTATTATTTTTTGTGTTAACCAATAATATACACTCACCTAGAGGCACAAAATTAAAAAAAAAAACTAGTCAATTTCATGATGCATGTTTGTACCTCCTAATTAGCATTATTTTCAGGAATTCAATGAGACTTGATAAATCTTTGGTGTAAATTCTTATATTTTCAACAAGTACTTTAATACTTAAATAAATAAATAATTTCATAAATAAATATGAATTATTCCAATATATGATATATCAGATGCTAAAAGAAATTTATATTTTACGGGCTATCATGTGCACATTTTTTTAACTTTTAAGACATACTTATATATTCATCAAAACACACACCTATTATGAGTGGCAGACTTTTATGTAAGTTTTATTTAATTAAAATTTATAAGTTAAATTAATTGAATAAAAAATTATATTTATTTAAAGAATTATTTTTCGTTCTTTTAAATATTTAAACTCATTGATGATTAAATATGTGGTGAAATTTTCATGTATCTCATTTTCAAAATAAATCATTATGTTGTACATAAGAAATTCATCTTTTATCCCACTACCAAATTTTTGTCTGATTGTTTGCTGAAAATAATTTTTTGTGGTAGTTAAATCATAATAGTTAATATAAAATGAATAATTTGATTAACCAAATAATATGTATTTACTTTTTTAGTATTGTCAAAGTTGCACTTAATTCAGAAATGATGGAATTGACATCTCAAGTTAATCTTCTCTTACTCAATGAAATCTCTAGAGTAAAATTTTTGTATAAAAATATATATCATATCAATAAAATGATTTATAAAATTTCATTTGATCTTAAGACTTTTGCTACAAAATTTGACAAATGTAATGTGTGATCTTCATAATCTATTTCATAAACGTAAAATCATTATGAACTTAAATGAAGTAACAATTTTATAAATAACACTAATATCTATACATATAAGAGAACTTGATCTATTATCTATAATTTTTAAAAGAACCATAAATTGAAGAAGATAAAAAATATCTATATTTGAAGAAATTTAAAAAAATATTTCAATTAATTTCAGGAAAATCGGGGCAGCTGCCCCACGTGTCCCCAAGATGATTTGCCCCTGCCTACTATTATATATATATATATATATATATAAAATAAGGCAGTTAGTACTTAAATGGTATATTATTGTTTTAAAATGATTTATTCTTACTAAGAATTTAATTTAAATTTTCATCTTACATTTAATTCATATTATTTCTCCAAAATAAATATATCAATAAAAAAATGAAACTCTGTTTTTTAAAATTCTAATACATCTATCTATATATATATATTATTTGATAAAATATTGTATGCACTAATATTGTAAGACTGATAAACATATCATTTATACGCTAATAGCTTTTATCTTTAGTAAAACTAATAAACATGAATGACATGATCATATATTGACTAAACCCACAATTTTTATTTATGTTAGAATTAATTTATAATAATTAATTTACCAAAACAAAAATTATGGTTGAAAATAATGTCTATTAAAACGCTTATTTATATATATCATTATCTAGAACCAATAGAGTAATAAATTACTTTACATTATTTATTCACAAATAATAATATATTATTTATCCATTTACTAAAAAATAATAAGTACTATTATTATATGTAATATGATTGTTAGTTGCTTTAAAATTATATCAATTTGACCAAATGGAGATATAATATTTCAAACTTATCCTAAATTATATCTGGTATTAATAAAAATATGTCAATTTAATTAAAAAATTAAAATTTATTATTATTTTTAATTTTTACTTTATTATTATCCGTGCATGATAAGATTTATGAAATTTTTTGGACAAAATATCATTTTTCAATTTGACCCAAGTTTAAATGTTGGTATCCACCAATCAACACCAAGCAACAAAAATGTTATTTTGATATTATCTTGTTCAAATCAATAATACAATAATATATTATTTATATGTATTGTATTATTTACTTCAAACAATATAATAAGAATTATTTATTTAAAATATCATAGTATAAAATATTTTTAGATTTATATATGTACTGTAAATTATTTAGTCAAAAAAATATAATAATAATTATTTTTATATACGTATTATAAATTATTTAACTTTATTTATTAAATACAATAATTTTATTTTTATCTTGCTAGTGTTTAATTTTCATTAATAATATAGATTAAAATTAAAAAAGGGTAACAAAATTTGCTATGAGTGAAGATGAAGAATTTAGTTTATCAGAGATAATAGTTCATTAAAAATATCAATTATTAGAGAAATAATAGTGTAGAAGAAACTATAATTGTATAGAAAATATAAATTTAATTTTCTAGAAATAATGGTGCGTCAATAGAATTATCATTTTGTCCATTAAATTTTTCTAAGTAGTAATTTTAGTTAAAATAAATGACAAGAAAAAAAAATCAAGGTACATTGCCTATAAAAGTTTTCCCTTTATACATTTATTAGTGTGTTGACAGACACTTCGTATCTGCCGACCCTTATTCTTATTTTATGATATTAAATATTAATTTTTTATTTTTTATTTTAGAGAATTAGAATATTTTTTATTGGATGTATTTTATGTTATAATTTTTTATTTATTATAATATATAATATACAACTTAAAGTGAGATGTATTAATTATAGTTATCTAGGATCATATGATTTTTAGAAATAAAAAATATTAAGGGCAAAATAAGAAAATAGAATTATGGTGGTAGTTATTTCAAGTTTTGACTTTATATATAGTACTAGCGTGTCGACCGGCACTACGTGTCGGTCACCTGCAATCTTATTTTTTTGATATAGTATGTATGATCTTCATATTATATTATTTAAGAAAAACAATTTAAATATAAGAGTGCAGTATATAAACTCAATAAAGAGTGAAGATTTAAAAAGATAATGTGATAGTTGATATGATATACATAAAACTTATGTCAATTTCTCATTTTGTGCCTATTGGGTGGAGAAATATAGAATATAGAAATAAGAGAATGTGGGAAAGATTAATGATATTAAATTATTAATATAAAAAATGAAAGTAATATGTGGATGTTTATAGTAATTATTAAAAATATAAAAGGGTAAGCTTGAAATATAAAAATTATACCATGAGGTAGTTATTACTTCTTTTGCCTTTATTAATAGTATAGATATAAAAATAGTATAGATATAAGTTAATAGTATATATATATATATATATAATTATAGATATAAATAAATATAAATAGATGTATATGATATGAATAGAATTATAGATAGACAATACCAATTTATTAAAATAACTTATTTAACATATTATTTCTTAAAATATCGTACTATATATTATTAAAATAGTATAACGGTAAAAAGATAGTTTATATTATATAATTTAAAATCATGCAACAAGATTCTATTTTACCAATTTCATATTTATAAAATACAATGGCATTAAATATTGTACACTTGAGTGTGGTTAGGTAGAAGAAAACTAGAATTTTTTTATATTTTAAAAAAAATAATAATATATCATCCTACCAAATTAAATATAGATTCTCAAGCACAAAAGAAAATGACAAATATTTTTTTTTAAATCAACCACTACTAAATGAGATATATTGTCTGAAATATTTAAATAGGTTTTGATCTCGAGGTAATACTTTTATAGTTTTATATATACTACATTTTTTTGTTTTATATTATTTTAATAAACACTTAATACTTTAATACTTGAAGTATATTGAAATCCTGTACAATTAAGACCATCGAATTTATTTTCATTTTCAAAGTAAACGTGGAAAATATGACAGCTAAAGTGCACGTTCGACATGGTTTCTCATCGGTTTCTCCTCCATTTACCAAAACTCGCTTTGAGATTTTAATTATCCTTAGTTTAGCACTTTAGCATAATACTTGGGGAAAAGATACTTTTGCATCATTTCAATATCCATATAGTACTTGTAGATTTAGTGTTTATGTATGAGAAAATCATTTTAATTAGCACTATCTATAGTATCCAATTTTGTTTTTTAATAATGAGTGTGAGCCAAAAGGAAAAAATTAGAAAGAAACAAAATCTGGCCTAACTAAAGAAATTATGGACCCTTAATTTATTAAAAAATTAATAGACAATTTTTTTTCAGGGATTAATAAAATTGTGTGATAACGGTTCTTGCATTTTACTTATTGTGTTTAAGAAGAGAAATGATTTTTTAGGACTATAAAAACTAGGTGAGCAGGATCCGACCCTACTGGACACCCGATATTACTAGATCATAATCAGACCTAAATAGGGTCGGGTCTCATTTGATTTAGGTTTAAGTTAAAAAATTAGACTCAATCAATATTTATGGTCGAGTTAGGACTAAGCATGATCCGACCCATCTCAACCCATGGTCATCCATTCATCATGTTTGTATGTGTCTCTATTCAAATGCTTACAAAATAATGACACCTTTTTGGTAAAAAATATAATTAATTCTCTAATTTTTCATCATATATACTTGATTAATAATATATATATATACATATATTATTTTATATGTCAAATTACATATTCATAATAATATTGATATAAAATGAGTATGTATTATATTTAATCACATCTAGGGTCAGGTTCAAGTTTAAATGCTGACTCAATCGATATTTAGGATCATATTAGCTTCATGTCTATGACCGAGTTCAGGTTCAGAAAAGTGATTCGACCAACATTTAAAGCTGGATAAGAATAAACCTTAACCGGACTCAATTCGACCCATGCTAGCCCCTAATAAAAATGAATATATGGTTCAATCAAGTTACCCTAAAATTGATGGCTAAAATGTATAATAAATTTAAAAAGTTACTTTATAGAATATACTAAACTATCACATGAATCATTTATCTTCCTGAGCCAATGATAAAAATGAATATATGTTTCAATCAATTACCCTAAAATTGACAACTAAGATATAGAATAAGTTTAAAAAACTTACTTTTAAAATAAGTAAATCATCTCCTACATATAATATAATAAATCTATAATTATTATTATTTATAATATATAACTCAATTATTGAAATAATTCAATCAAACGGTCATATATCACATACACAAAATTTAATAAAATTGACCTACTTATTTAAATGTCATATTGTACTGATATGATAATTGATTTACCGAGTAAATATGTGGATACCATATCTTATTTATAAAATTGGTAGTTAATCCTATAATATCACAAATTGGAATACATGACATCTAAGCTTAGGATAAATTCTTTCATCAAACTTTCATTTCGTATGAAATATGAAATATGGACAATTCTGTCTAGAATTTATCAAATTTGCATTTCCTATGAAATATGGGCAGCTCTTTCTAGATGCTAGATAGGTGTGTACATGTTTTTGACGTTACAAATTTCCTAATAATATATTTTTACTAAGTTCGATACGTAGTTAACATGTTTCCCACATTTAGCCATGACACTCTAAATTAGCTTTCACACCTCTCAAGTTTCAAGTATGTGCCTATATTTTTTCACAAAAGCTTTAGAAGATGAAAAACATGGATACAAAAGTTACTAAGAATTAAAAATGGAATATAATATGGGATGAGTTAGAATTACTTAATCTTAAAGTTGTTAACTTGGTGAGCTTGAATTATATATCATATTTTCAATGACGATGATCATGAAAGTGGAGAAAAGTTTGAAGCATATTAAAAATGAAAAATGTTCAGTATGTTGTTTTGCCTTCTTTTTTGTAAAGTCACAAAATGAAATTTTTGTCATGTTCATATTTAATTTAATTTCTTATAATATGAAGTGTTGTGTTCCCGAATCCTTATTTTAAATATTATCCATGTCCATTGTTAGTATCGGAGTCATGTTCAATGTTGTGATAGAGTCGGTACAACATGCTAAGTTGGATGCTAAACGTGGAGAATACAAATCGTGCACATTTGATATGAAAAAAAACATATTTTATTATTTTTTGTGTTAACCAATAATATACACTCACCTAGAGGCACAAAATTAAAAAAAAAAACTAGTCAATTTCATGATGCATGTTTGTACCTCCTAATTAGCATTATTTTCAGGAATTCAATGAGACTTGATAAATCTTTGGTGTAAATTCTTATATTTTCAACAAGTACTTTAATACTTAAATAAATAAATAATTTCATAAATAAATATGAATTATTCCAATATATGATATATCAGATGCTAAAAGAAATTTATATTTTACGGGCTATCATGTGCACATTTTTTTAACTTTTAAGACATACTTATATATTCATCAAAACACACACCTATTATGAGTGGCAGACTTTTATGTAAGTTTTATTTAATTAAAATTTATAAGTTAAATTAATTGAATAAAAAATTATATTTATTTAAAGAATTATTTTTCGTTCTTTTAAATATTTAAACTCATTGATGATTAAATATGTGGTGAAATTTTCATGTATCTCATTTTCAAAATAAATCATTATGTTGTACATAAGAAATTCATCTTTTATCCCACTACCAAATTTTTGTCTGATTGTTTGCTGAAAATAATTTTTTGTGGTAGTTAAATCATAATAGTTAATATAAAATGAATAATTTGATTAACCAAATAATATGTATTTACTTTTTTAGTATTGTCAAAGTTGCACTTAATTCAGAAATGATGGAATTGACATCTCAAGTTAATCTTCTCTTACTCAATGAAATCTCTAGAGTAAAATTTTTGTATAAAAATATATATCATATCAATAAAATGATTTATAAAATTTCATTTGATCTTAAGACTTTTGCTACAAAATTTGACAAATGTAATGTGTGATCTTCATAATCTATTTCATAAACGTAAAATCATTATGAACTTAAATGAAGTAACAATTTTATAAATAACACTAATATCTATACATATAAGAGAACTTGATCTATTATCTATAATTTTTAAAAGAACCATAAATTGAAGAAGATAAAAAATATCTATATTTGAAGAAATTTAAAAAAATATTTCAATTAATTTCAGGAAAATCGGGGCAGCTGCCCCACGTGTCCCCAAGATGATTTGCCCCTGCCTACTATTATATATATATATATATATATATAAAATAAGGCAGTTAGTACTTAAATGGTATATTATTGTTTTAAAATGATTTATTCTTACTAAGAATTTAATTTAAATTTTCATCTTACATTTAATTCATATTATTTCTCCAAAATAAATATATCAATAAAAAAATGAAACTCTGTTTTTTAAAATTCTAATACATCTATCTATATATATATATTATTTGATAAAATATTGTATGCACTAATATTGTAAGACTGATAAACATATCATTTATACGCTAATAGCTTTTATCTTTAGTAAAACTAATAAACATGAATGACATGATCATATATTGACTAAACCCACAATTTTTATTTATGTTAGAATTAATTTATAATAATTAATTTACCAAAACAAAAATTATGGTTGAAAATAATGTCTATTAAAACGCTTATTTATATAGTTAGATAGCATAAATTAAAATTTACCATAAGAACTTAAAATAAATTTATTTTTATAACCAATACTTTATTTATATATCTATATACTATTTTTCGAATTGTAATACATGTTGTTATAACTTTTATTTATGTTAGTATTAAACTATAGTAATTGATGTACCAAAAAAACTATAGTGATAAATTCATTGAATTGAAAAATACAATTTTACCCTCTCTATCAAAATTGTTGGACCAGACTGCGACCAGGGAGCTTCCAACCACCGGGGAGTTCCATTGTTACATGGGTATGGGAAGAGTGAAGAGTCACAAGTGAGACACCACGTCTTGAACCAAAACCTTAAGGCATTAGTTTCATGGGTCTTTGCTTCTTATAAACTCTTTCACTCATCCCTACATATCCAATGTGGGACTTCACACTTGAATAAACCCAACAATCTCCCCCTCAAGTGTGGGTACCACACACTTTCCATGTTAGTTCGAATAGTGGTGGATGTTCAAAGAGATATCATATTAGACTAATGTTTCTTAATTTGTGACTTTATTGGCATTAATATGCATGAGTTAATTAAGTGATCGATATATGTATATATTGAATGTATTTTTAAGTTAGTTTTTTTTTCTTCTTAATTAGAATGATTGAGGTTTCTTACTATTTCTATATATTTGAACTCGTATACATATGTCCAATACTTTCTTGTGTAAGTGCTTCTAATAAAAACTCATAAACTTTCATACATCTATAAGTAAGTGATGATATAAGAAAAATTATGTACCGCCAATATTTTATAGCTTAAAAATTTATAAATAATTAGTATAAAATTTAATATTTATATCTATTATTTTGCCAAGAGATAATGATAATTAAATATGAGTGATAGATAATATATGAATAATGTATAAAACTTTTACAATATTAATAATGAATACTTTTTTTTCGTTCATGTATTTAATATAATTAAGAGAATCTTGATCTAACCCTCCAGTATCTATATTCTGGATTATCCAGAGAACAGAATCTCGACTCAATTAGTGATTACTGATTAGTGAGTATAAAACTTATTGAAACATAGGAGGAAAGGGAAGGAAATAGCAAAAGATAAGTTGAGGATACACCTATTTCACATGCATTAATAATTCGTACATATTGATTTGGGACTAGTGTATAAAATATAACATAAAAAAGAACAATATATTATAAATTAACTTATTATCATGTAACACCACCTTCTATTCTATCAAAATGCAGCTCCAAAAATTCCCAAGTTCTAAATACTTAACAAACAACTTACAAATTTAAGACCACTTTCTTATATTTCTATGATAAACTTTATAAAATGCAACATGCATTAGGATTTTCATCACTGAAGAGTTGAGGTGGTGGGATTCTTTCAATCACATAGAGAGGTTGATAAGGATAATAATAGTATATCATTCTCTTCATTCCATTCTCATCAACATTGTTTGTAACCACAAACTCATTTTCTTCTTTCTTTGTTTCTTCTTCAGTTCCTTCTTTGCCACCCTTTTCTTCCTTTTTCTCATCCTTATTCTCACCTTCACCACCCTCTTCTTTCTTATTCTCACTACTATCACCTTCACCACTCTCTTCTTTCTTTGGTTCCTCTGGTGGCTTTTCCTCTTCTTTTGTTTCCTCAGGTTTAGCCTCTTCTGCTGCAGGTTTTTCTTCAGCTTCTTTGGTCTCTTCTTTCTTTTCTGGTTCTGGCTGTGGAACTATTTTGGCTTGCTTTTTGGTGCGTCTATATACATATTCCACTAGCTTGTTTGCATCCATGGTTCCTGACACTATAACCTTCCCTGTGCTAAATTCTGTCACTACTGTTTGAACCCCTACATTAAATAATGAACATGTTTTCATACTAACTACAATTGAATATAAACATATAGCAATAATTTAATATTAGTATTGATAATGATGATACATACCAGTATGATTAATAATAAGGACAAATATTTCTTGTCTTCAAACTGTGTCCTAAATCATGTTCTAGACGAATGAAAAACATAATATATCAAATAAAAAATTAAATATTTATTATTTTTTTATTTTTGCTTCAATATTATTAGTATGAAGACAATAGATAATTGTCCCACGTATAAAGCATGATAAATTAGTTATATGACAACCCTCCTTGTGAATAGATAGTGGTACCAAAGTTTTGTTAGGTGAATAGGACAAATGGCATGAATGGTTTTTAAATTATGTTTCTTTATTGATTGTATTTCTAAAAGATTTAATCACTTTTAGTTGTCAAAATTTGGCTATGACATTAACATCTTTATAGAAATCTCCCCCTGCACTTTCTTTCCTCTTTTTGAGGTGCAATCTGATGCAGGACATGGAGCATGGGTCCCTTATCACATCATCATCAACTAATTTGCCCTAAAGCATGCCATGTAAAGGGTCCAATAACAAGTGCTGATTTGACAATATGACACAATTACAATGGACACATGCCCAACTTCCATATTGTTGATGATTATTCACCCCTATTCAATAATTTACTTTTGGATCAAATGGGTTATTAAAAGATTACAAAATCTATACAATGATAGTATAAAGATTTATACATATGTATTTTATCATATGTCATTTATTTAGAATATTTTTTTGAAAATAAAAAATAATTAAATATTAATGGAAGATGATACACTAGCAGTGTATAAAACTCATACGGTGCAAATTTTTCTCTTATTAAAATGGTGTGTGAGAAAAATAATCAAATAGAGGAAAAAATTGTATATGTAAATGGTGTAATACAAATAACTGATAAATAACATTAAATAATTTATTTCCCCTTTTCACCTTTCTCAATTATAACCAACAATGTAGCCATGAAATGATTTGAAGAGATAAATGATAACCAACAATGCAATTGGTACCTTCTTACCTCTCATTTGAGATAAATCATACATGAAATCATGAGAAATCAACAATGTACTAAGTTACCTCTCATTTGGAGTATCTTCCTCTTGAGTTGCTGAGCACATGCCACACAATGCATGTTTACATTAAGCTCCACAGTAATTGGTCCACTAACCTGGAACACCAACAATTACCATTGTTAATTAACTATTTATAGGTAATTACCCTTTTATTTATATCAAAAAATCTCAATCAGAAAAGAGGAAATTGAATTAAAATTCTTGTGATAGATACCTGAGAATTAACAACTTCTGGTATAGGTTCTCCTTCTGCTGCAGGCAATGGAGATATAACATTGGCTCTTCTCTTTGTTTTCTTAGTAATTGTGTTGCAGATTGCTTGAGGCTCCACTATACCCTTTATGGTCACTTCATTTTTAGCCATATCAATTACCACTCCCTCAACACCTATTAGAAGAAGATACACACAAAATAGACAATTTGATTGTACATGCATGCATGAAAAATTTGGAAACAAAAATGAATGACAAGTGTTAAAAGATGTGAACCTCTCATTTTCATTATAGATCTCTCAATTTTCTTGGCACATCCAACACAATGCAAGTCCACAAATAGAACACATGGAGATGGTGGTTTAGGCTCTTCTTTCTTCTCCTCAGCTGGCTTTTCCTCTGTAGGTTTTTCTTCTTTTTTCTCCTCAGCTGGTTTTTCCTCTGCAGGTTTTTCTTCTTTCTTCTCCTCTACTGGTTTTTCCTCTGCAGGTTTTTCTTCCTTGTTCTCTTCTGCTTTGTTCTCTGGCTTGGCCTCAACCTTGGGTTGTTCCTATGAACATTGCTTCCCAAACATGGTTAGTACTAGAACTAATGCAAACCATAATGTCCTAAAAATGAGTAAGAAAAACATCACAAATAAAAACAATAAAAGCATGATAATGCCAATAGAAGATTAACCTGTTTTCCTTCCTCACCCATTTGATCTATGAATGATGTAGAGTGAAATATGAGATTAGATTATGATTTTGGGAAACAGAAGTGAGTGATATACTGATATTATAAGGAAGGTTTAGGAGGGTGATTAGCATATAAAACTAAACTGAGTGATTGATTCTTGATGTATATATAATGCTACTAACTGCACAAAAGAGATTCTTAGTTTATTATTTCTTTTCTATCTTCGAGGCTGAAGAGAGAGAAGGGGTGAAGCAATGAATAAAGGTGAGAAGATTTATAGACCAAGGGGGTGATTAAATTGTGAGGGCCAAGTTGAAAGAGAGAGAGAGAGAGCGAAAAGAAGCAATGAAAAATGAGAATACTTCCATATTCAACCGACTGGTATATTTTTCATGACAAGGTGGTGAAGTGTTATTTTGTCATACATGCATGGCTTATGTGTATGTGTCATAATTTACTTATAGCTATTGGGTTTCATATAACGTGTATCACGTATCAAATTATTCTGTATCAAATTCTTTATTATAACTTGCATATAACCAGGTGTTGTGTACCAAAACTGGTACCACTTAGCATGTAATTATGGTATGTGTGGGACCCATTTAGGACAACCTGGTCGCCTACCTAGTTTTTAAGGATCACATCATTCTCACTAACCTGGTCGCCTACCTAGATTATGGTATGTGTGGGACCCATGTAATCTTCTAGACATTGCTTCCCAAAAATGCAATGTTCACAGAAGTCCTGCATTTGAAGGGTATATATTCTTTTCTTCAAATACAGCCTGTTGGTGAGTGACTTCGTCATATACAGGCTTTCCAGCTTCAACCATAATGAAGCAGCTGTAGTTTCATCTGACACTTCTCGTAGAACTTCATCTCCCAAGCACAACAAAATTGCACTATGTGCTTTTTCCAGGTTTTCATCCTTCTCGTCCTCGGTCAGACTCTGTGGTAACTTGTTTCTACCTTCCAAGGCTTTTCCCAAGCCTTGATGAACTAGTAGAACCTTCATCTTCAATCGCCATAGGTTGAAATCATTTTCTCCATTAAATTTCTCCAAATCAAATTTAGCACTCGCCATGATAACCGTATACCAGAACAGTATCGTAGTCCGTGAACATGCACTTTCACACTATTATACCTTTCTAGTAACAAGAACAATTCTTTTCTGGTGTGTAAGATCAGACAATGCTGCAAACACAGAGCATACTAAGAATTTTCTTTTAGATCGTACGGCTTAGCATGCAAGAGCTCTACGAGCTCTGATACCAGTTTGTTGATGCGGAAGACATATGGAGAAAATATAATAGAGAAAATGACACCGAGAAATTAACGTGGTTCAGCAATTTGCCTACGTCCACGGTTGAAGAGCAACAATGATATTATCACTATGATAAAAGAGAATTACAAGTTCACTCAAGTGTTTCACTCACTTCCCAAAACCCAAGTACACCCAATATCACTCTCACTCACTTATATCTTAGTTATCTTAATGTGTAAAATTTTAATCCAGTATCTAAAGTTAAAAGATGCATCCCATTTTAATTGTCACTTTAATATTTTCTTATTATTTGTCACCTTGAAAAGAGGAAAAAATGCATTTGTTGATAATGTAATTTTTTACATTGTCATTAAATCATTCATCATTTATGTTTAATCATCATCAAATTTTAAATATAATATAAGTAATACAAATAAATTAAGAATAACCTATTAATTATGTACAAATATTTACAATCACAATACATAAATATTACACTCTTAAAAAATCAACCTAGTAAAACATGTATATGAATTTGCTTTTATAGACATGGCTAATTAGGATTTGATTAGTTTAAAACTCATTCTTTAGTTGTAATTGGTTATATCTACTTCTACTTGACTATATAAGTACTAGGTGGTCGCGGTTTAAACTACGAAACCGATGGAATTGAAGTGTAAAATATGGTTCAATTCGGTTTCGCGGTTTAGTTATTTCTTTATGGAATCATTTATGTTTGGTTCGGTTTATAATTTTATAAATTTAGGAATCGTTATAACCGAACTGAACCACATATTAAAGAAATAGATACTATGGAATAATGTTTTATTGTTTTTTAAATTCTTCAAACAATATTGTGATTTAAATTATCATTTTTTGTGAATTGTAGTGTTATATATATTACTAAATTGTTATTGTGTTAGTATTATATATGCTATTACTTACTAAATTGTTTGCTAGTTGTAAGACCTGCAATTTTCTATTTTTATGTAAGTAAAAAAATATGGATTTACTTTTATAAATTTATCTAAAGATACATAAATATGATTTTTTAGATGATTTGTAGATCTTTTAATGTTTATTTAATAAGTTTATGCTTTTGTTTTATTTTAAAAACAACTTACTTTATTATCTTGTAACTAAGTGAATCTTTATATTTTAAGAGTTAGGTTTGTTTCAAAAATATATTTGAAGACATAGATGATCTTTTATTATATTATTGAGGTATTTCCATAATTTTGGAAATGAATTTAAATTAAATACATTTTATGAGTATTTACCATTTAGTAATCAATTTACCAAATAATATCTATGTTATTATTTTATATTATAAAACTATCTCCTTTTGACTTTTGATTAAATTGTTTATAGTTATATATAAAGTTTATAGTAAAATATCAAGAATGATAATATTCTACCTTTATATCCTTATCCCTTTATATCTAAAATATATAAAAAAAATGATTAGTACTATATGTATATTATTACTTTAAAATTTGATTATATATATAACTATAATATATAATCTTTTCCTATTATTAGTTAACGTCTATTATATTAGTTGCTTAAGATAATGATATTAATAGTTTGTTTTTATTTTCTTCTTATCTAAATTGTGTTTATATATTTATTTTTGGTGTTGGCTTTGTTAGGGAAGAATTAAGAAGAAAGAAGAAGAGAATGAGTGACAATGAATATGCTTCTTGTATATTGAATTGAATTGAAATCAAAATACCAAACTTACTAAATATAGCAAGCTGTCCAACTAACCAACTAACTGACTTTCCTAATATGGAAACTTCTATAACTACATTACCTAACTTTTGAATTACACTGATTTTAACATCCTCCCTTAATCCAAAAGTTAGCAAAAACAGAAACAAGGAAAGAATGAATCAAACTTTACAACTACATAAAATCACAACAATTATTGTTCCTTATCAATCTTTCAAATTTCCTCTTATTCACTAAGCTTGAAATCTTCATCACCAAGCCTTCACATTCATCTTGTCTCTTAATGTTCTGAACCGTGCAGCCTTGAGTGGTTTGGTTAGAACATCAGCTATTTGCAAATCTGTGGCACAATGCTGTAGCTTGATTTTACCTTTTGCAACTTGATCTCTTAGATAGTGAAATTTTGTTTCAATGTGTTTAGACCTGCCATGAAACACTGGATTTTTGGCAAGGTTAATAGCAGATTGGTTATCTACTTTTAACTCCACTGCCTCACCATTACTCAGGCTTAATTCCTTCATCAATGCTTGAATCCACACACCTTGACAGGCTCCACTGCAGGCTGCTATGTACTCTGCTTCACATGTTGATAGTGCCACTACATCTTGCTTCTTAGATGACCAAGAGATAGGTGCTTTACCTAAGAAGAAGATATAACCCATTGTGCTCCTTCGATCCACTTGATCCCCACACCAATCAGAATCTGTGTAAGCCTCTAGGTGCATAACATTCTGCATTGTCTCAGATTTCTTGTAAGGAAACAGAACACCATGATCAAGAGTTCCCTTCAAGTATCTGAGAATTCTCTTTGCTGCAATTAGATGAGAGTGCCTAGGTGAGCTCATATACCTACTTACCAATCCTACACCAAAAGAGATTTCAGGCTTGCTGTGGCACAAAAACCTCAAACACCCAACCACTTGCCTGAAAATCGTGCCATCAACCTTAGCTTCTTCATCACAAGCACCAAGCTTCAGGTTTGCCTCAACTGGCGTGTCTGCAGAGTTGCATTTAAGGAGATTGAACCTCTCCAGCACTTCCAGTATGTACTTCTTCTGGTGCATAAAGATACCATCATGATGTTGCACAAATTCAATGCCTAAGAAATATGCTAGTCTGCCAAGATCAGACATTTCAAACTCATTGCTTAGACTTTTCTTTACTGCTGCAATCTCAGCTTTGTTGCTTCCAGTGATGAGCAAATCATCTACATAAAGGCATATGATTATCATATCATTATCATCACATGTCTTTATGTAGACACCATACTCAACAGAGCACTTGATGAAGCCAATTTTAGTTAGGAAGGCATCAATCCTTTTGTTCCAAGCTCTAGGTGCTTGTTTCAAACCATATAGAGCTTTCTTGAGTTTGAATACTTTGTTTGAGTTTCTGTTTTCTTTGAGTTCAAAACCAGGAGGTTGAGTAATGTAGACTTCCTCTTCTAATGGTCCATTTAGAAAGGCAGACTTGACATCAAGTTGCCATAGATCCCATCCTTTCCAACTTGCCAAGGCTATGACTAGCCTCACAGTTTCTAGTCTTGCCACTGGTGCAAAGACTTCAGTGTAGTCCAACCCTTCTTTCTGCATAAATCCCCTCACAACTAGCCTGGCTTTGTGTCTTGAAATGGATCCATTTGGATTGAGCTTTACCTTATATACCCATCTAACAGAAATAGGAGTCTTGTTTTCTGGAAGATCTACCAATTCCCAAGTGTCATTCCTCTCAATTGATGCTAATTCTTCTCTCATGGCCTGCATCCAAGTTTCATCTTCTAATGCTTCTTCAAAACAAATTGGATCTGCATCAGCAAGTAAGGCTAAATGAATTATTTCTCCTTCACTATCAAACTCAGAGTCCTGAAAGAGTTCAAAATCATTCAGCCTTGTTGGTCTGGTTCTGCTTCTGCTTGGTCTTTGAGTTTGTTCTGTTTGAGACTGGCTTGATGAGGCTAATTCATCAGTTATCAATTCCTCTGCATTAGTTATCTCAAGTGTAGCATGTTCTGGCTCCATATCAACTCTGGTTACTGATTGATCAGTGACAATTTCTGGTTTCCATACCAAATGCTCCTCAAATACCACATCTCTGCTGAACTCTACCTTCTTTGTTCTAGGATTATACAGCTTATATGCACCAGTTGAGCTATATCCTAGGAAGATCATGGTTTCACTCTTATCATCCAGCTTTCTCCTTTTCTGATCTGGTATGTGCTTGTGACACAAACAACCAAAAACTCTGAGGTGTTGAACTGATGGTTTCTGTCCTGACCACACTTCTTCAGGTACTTGGGATCCAAGCTTCTTTGTTGGACACAGATTTAGAACATAAGCAGCAGTCATAACTGCTTCACCC
>NC_032010.1:21094784-21149950 GCF_001865875.1 Lupinus angustifolius
CATACTTCTAACCATGTTGATAATGGTTCTGTTTCTTCTCTCAACAACTCCATTGTGCTGTGGTGTATAGGGAGCTGTAACTTCATGTAGAATTCCATGAGTTGAGCAGAAATTCTCCATCTCTTTTGAACAGAATTCACCACCTCCATCTGTTCTAAACACCTTGATATGCTTCCCTGATTGTTTTTCTGCCATGACCTTGAAGACTTTAAACACTCCAAAGACTTCACCCTTGGCTTTGAGCAAGTACACCCACATCTTCCTACTATACTCATCAACAAAGGATACAAAGTATCTATTTCCTCCCATTGATATAGTATCAATTGGACCACACACATCAGCATATATTACATCTAAAACAGCTTTAGATCTAGATGCACTATAGGTACTGAAAGAGGATCTAGGTTGCTTACTTGACAAGCAATTTTCACAGATCTTTGAAGGTAGTTTGATATGAGTCAAGCCAGACACCATGCTTTTAGAATTTAGCAGGCTCAAATCCTTGAAATTCAGATGACCAAATCTCTGGTGCCACAACCAGGAACTATCCTTTTCCACCTCAGTAGCCAAGCAATGTGAGTTTAAGGCATTTACCTTGATTTGGAAGGTCCTATTTCTGGTGAGAGGAACCTTCAAGATCAATTTGTGCTGAGTGTCATAAACTTCAAGATAGCCATTGCTCATATGTAGAGTGAATCCTTTCTCCAAGAGTTGACCCATGCTAATGAGGTTGCTCTTCAAGCCAGGAACATACAGAACCCTAATTATTACTGCATTTCTTCCATCTTCCTTCTTGACCATTACATCACCAATTCCTTCTGCTGAGATGTGTCTATCATCAGCAAACCTGACTCCACTTTTCTTGTTCTCATCAAGATTGATCAACCAATCTTTGTGACCAGTCATATGGTTAGAACACCCTGAATCAATGTACCATATTTCTGAATGTTTGTTATCTTCTTTTGCTAGCATCATCAAAGAGACAGGTTCTTCATCTGATTCCTGATTCTCTTTAGCCAAGTTAGCCTCATTACTTGGTGCCTTACATTCAGAGGAGAAATGACCAATCTTGTTGCAATTGAAGCACCTCAAGGACTTCCTGTCCACCCTTCTCTTGCCTCCTCTCCAATTCTGTGAACCTCTTCTTATGGATGTTTCTGATTGCTCACCTCCTTCTAAGTTCAAGACTTGTTTCCCTGAGCCAGTAGAGACACCTCTGAATCTTCCTCTTCCTCGAGTACCCCTATTGTAGAAACCTCCTTTCTTCCATGTTTGTGCTTGAAGCACCTGATCATGTGATCTTTCACTAGATCTCTCCATCATTCTCTGCTCATGTGCTTCTAAGGACCCCTGCAACTCTTCAACCTTCAGGATTGCTAAATTCTTTGATTCTTCTATTGCCACAACAATGTGATCAAATCTTGGTGCTAGGGTGCGAAGAATTTTCTCCACAATTGTTTGATCTGTGATTGTCTCACCAGAAGCCTTCATTTGATTAGTGATGACAATCACTCTATTGAAGAATTCTGCTACCTTCTCATTCACTTCCATCTGCATCAATTCATATTGACGCCTTAAGGTTTGCAATCTCACCTTCTTCAATTGGTCTGCACCCTTGTTGCAAGCTTCAAGAATCTGCCATGCTTCTCTTGCTGTTTTTGCAGAGGCTATCTTCTCAAAGTGTGCATTGTCAACACATTGATGCAAGAAGAACATAGCCTTGTTGTCTTTCTTCTGATTCTCTCTATGCACTGCCCTTAAGGCATCTGTAGCATCCTCTGCAAGTGCAGGGTATCCTTCTTCAACCACCTCACGCACCTCTTGATATGCAAAGATCACCTTCATTTGGATGTGCCATTTATTCCAATTCTTGCCGTCGAGGATGGGAAGATTTGCAGGGAAACTTCCATTTGTTGGTCCCATGATGAAATCTGCTCTGATACCAGTTTGTTAGGGAAGAATTAAGAAGAAAGAAGAAGAGAATGAGTGACAATGAATATGCTTCTTGTATATTGAATTGAATTGAAATCAAAATACCAAACTTACTAAATATAGCAAGCTGTCCAACTAACCAACTAACTGACTTTCCTAATATGGAAACTTCTATAACTACATTACCTAACTTTTGAATTACACTGATTTTAACAGGCTTACCCTAACAACCCTGATATAAACCTATATATAACACACTCATAAGTCTCTGGCTTCAATTAAAGTGAAACTCGTTTTTCAATTATCTTGTGACATCCTATTGCTCATTAGCCCACTCGCATGACCATGGAGGAGGAGGAGGAGGAGAAAACTACCTCTGACAACTGAATACTCATACATATTTCTTTCACATATGTGATCCAACTTCGGATTTCGAACATCAACGCCTATCCCATTTTTAATTGCACTGTGTGATTGATAGCTTTTTAGAATTATTGTGTTTTCAAAATATTTAACATGCAATGGTTGGTTTGGGAAGGATAATAACCTATAAAACATTGAGATATTTGTTGCCTATTATTTCTGGAGAATTGAACCTATAGGTGGACCATGATTTCAAGATACCTATGAGGTATATTACATGAGTTGTGATTTATGATTCTTAATCAAGTTTCTCTATGTCTACTAAATAAATAAACTAATTTTTATATCAATGGAGCACGTATAATGATTTTATATGTTATCCTTAACATCACTATTTTATTACTGTTGATGTAATATGAATTATTATTAATTAGTTTTGTTAATACTTTAGCAATTTTGAAATAATACAAGATTTGTTCTAGAATGGAGTTGATTCTCATAAATGTCTAACTTTATTTTGTGTCTTTATGTGATATGTTAATGTATTTTGAGATTTTTAAAAATTGATTGTGGTTGGTCATTGTTTGATGAAGTGAAGTCATTTAGGTCAAGTGGAGGCTAGTAGTGACACTCATGATGGTAAAGAAAAGTTGAAGTTATGAGATAAAGCGGTTAAGGTGAGGGAGAAGACCATTGTGGTCTTAGAGTATTTCATTGAGGTTTTTCTTCTCCGATTCCTTCAAAAGTCGGAGAGTCTTATAGATTAGGAACTCCCATGGAAACTCGTTTTCCATGTAAGAGTCCTTAATCTTTTTTATGACGATGTATAGAGTATTAGATATTTAATTGTGCTGGAAATATATGAGTATGAATTCGTTTTTGTGTAGCATAATGTACTCGCTTATGGTATTACATCGTCGTGAAATGTTGCTAAATATTTATAGTTGTATGTATGTGAGTATTTGTGATAATTTGGTAATTGTTTTATGTTGTAAATGTTTGTGGCAATGTTATAATTTGGAAATATCCTAATTGCAATGATTATGTTATTGATTGTTGTATAATAGTATTGAAATGAAAAATATATATAAGTGATTATTGTATTGATATGGGAACACATAATTAAGTTGATTGTCGTATGAATTTCAAAATATATAACTTGATTATTGTATTTAATGAGAAATATATATGTTAGTTGTTATATTAATATGAAAAATACATAAGTTTGAAATTAAGGTTTTGCACATTAATACTATATCATTAAGTTAGTGTCTTAAGCTAGTTCTAAGGACACGACATAGTAATGATGCAATGGGGTTGATACAACTAACTTGGGTGATATTTTTGGAAAGATCGAATTTGTTGAGAGCCTATGGTTATTCACATACTTGAATGTGTAGTGAGGTTTGTGGTTTTACCTAATGATCTTGGATACTAAGTTAGTGTCTTGAGCTCATCCATTGGACTTAGCATTATAAAAATGCATTGGGCTGTGACAACTAATTTATGTGATGATTTATTGAAATAAAAAATTGGAAAACCTTGATTAAAAGACTTAATGAGCTAACTTCAGTTAGTGTGCATGCATTGCAATCTTGTAGTTGGAGTTGGAGAAAATGGAAAGACACGATGAGTGTAACGCCCCGAAAATTACTCCAAAAAAATCTTGCTAAAAAATTGGTAAATTTTTTTATGAATATTGAAGTCATATAAAATTCATTTCTTTATATTCGTTTCATTTTCGGAACATCACTTTATGTAACACACAATACGGAAAATCAAAAATCATTACCTAATGGTAATAAAAAATAACTCAATATAATCTTGAATCATGCTTCATTAGAATATCATAAAATGTTGGTATGAAATACAAGGTGGAATCCTAATCATCGCCCAAATAAAACTACTCACAAAATAAATACCCTACACAAGTACCCTAATAAAAAAGCAAAATAGAAATGGAAACAACTCCTAGCGGATAACCCCAGCGTTTGCGGGTGTGCTGGAACACTCGCTTGGGTCCTCCTCTATCTCTTAGTCGGAGGAGAGGTTGACAACTTCAATGGAGTCCTCGTTGTTGATCAACTCCACGCAATCACCCTCTTCAGCTGTTGGCTCCTCTTCCTCTGCCGCCATCTCCTCCTCTAGAACATAGGACGAATGTTACGAGGGATTCACCACCCTTGCATCCTCCTAGAGGTCTGACATCATCCGCCGAGCTGCTCTCCTCCATATTGGGAAACTGTTCGCGACGTTCCAAGTCTGTCACATCTTGGAAGGCCCTGCAACATCTGGTTTCTGAGGGGTCACAGACTAAGTCGACGGTACAGCAGGTGCCAACCTACGAGGTGGCAGGGTAAAGGAAGCCTCCAGCTCCTCGTTATGGTAGGGAAAGTGCATAGAAGATCCACCACATATCATCTCTATCTCTAAGGCACAAGGGCCTGTGTATGTGTATCTATGACCATCACTACTCCATGCCCCCTCCTAGGACATCGAAAAATGGTAACTCCGAATCCTGGTAGAACGATCCATCTGGACAAAACGCGAATAGAAGACAAAAAAAAAGAGGGAGTAAGACATCTTGTTGGAACATGGTTTGTTGAAAACCATTAGTGAGAACTTTTGGGTGTGAAATCTAAAAAATTCCCAAGTCCCACATAAAAAAGTTTTGAAAAAAAAAACAAGTCTCAAGTCCCACATTGGAGAGATGGGGAACATGAAAAAAATCTCATGTTATAAATAGAGACTTTCTCCCCTCATTATAATTTGCCCCAAGTTGAACGCGTTTTCATTAAACTTTTTCTTTCTCCCTCATATTTTCCGTCGATGCATTTTCGCCAAACTTCTCCCTCTTTCTTTCTGTGGCACTAAGAAATGGCACATGCAGCCATATTGTGGGAATTTCGAAAATTAACATTGGTACTCAGTATTGTGGGCATTTCGAGAACTGACACTGATAGTTAGTATTATGGGAAAAGAATTGGCACAGGTAGTCATATTGTGAGGATTTCGAGAATTGGCACTGATAGCCATATTGTGAAAATTTCGAGAATTGATACTGGTTGCCATATTGTGGTGGGTGTATTTGAGATTGGTTCTTATAGTGCAATAAGAACTCAATAACAGAGATTTGGACTGTTTTATCCTGGGGACAGCGTGGTTGATAGTCTACTTGCACATTTTGGGCAGTGTCACAAAAAATCTTAAAGATAGCGACTTGGTCGTGAGTCAACCAATAAGTATTATTTCATGCCATTTATAATTGTTAAAAGCTACGGTAACAACGATTTTAAGACGAGAACTTCCCAAGAGGTCACCCATCTTAGTACTACTCTTGCCCAAGCATGCTTAACTGCAGAGTTCTGATGGAATCCGGTGCATTAGTGGATGCCTTTTTTTTGTAACACCTCAGTTCTCACATACGACCTCCCAAGCCCATGAATATACTAAGCGTGTCACCTCCAAGCTTAAATACTCCCTATAGTATTTTATTCCCCTCCCAGGGGAGCCTTTCGTGACTCGAAGCCCTGACCTCAGGGATAAATAGTCATTATACCACTGAGTCGCTACCATTAAGCTACTTCTAGCTTGCATTTGCTGACTCCCCTCAACAGTCCTCTTTTTCATAGTTCTCTCATGCTACACACACTCATGTGTCCCAAACGCATGTGCCATAATTTTGTAGCATCATGGTCTGAATTTACTAAGATCTCTTCAGCCACTCTAGTAACTCCACCTACAATTGTTCTCCTTAACAACTTGTAAGTGTTCCTTGTAGTCATTTTACCCTTCATCACAGTCAGAGAACCTTTGCATACTCAAAGAATATCACTGTCTCCGTCAGCTCTATAGCTAAATCCTTTTGCCTGCAATGTCCCCAAAGAAACCAAATTCTTCTTCAAATCTGGTATGTGCCTAACCTCACATAACGTTTTCAATACACCATCATCCATCACAATTCTGAGTTCTCCCATACCAATAATTCCACATGCTTTATTATTTCCAAGATACACGAAACCAAAATTGTCTGCCCTATATGTGGTGAACCATTCTCTGTTTGGCGTCATATGGTGGGAACAACAAGTGTCAAGTATTCACTCATCTGCACTATGATTTGATGATACAGATTGTAGATCAACTTCACTATTGTAACCAGAGTCATCTTTCTGTGCAATATTTGTAGATGTAGATACTCCATCTTTCCCCACCGGCTTGCTAGGACTCCATTCATTGGGATAATCCTTTTTGTAATGCCTAGTCTGTTTGCACTTATAACACTCTACTAGTGTTCTGCCCCTTGAATTTGGTCTTTTCCCTATGGCAGGACCTCCTCTGTCTTGTCTCCTCCCACGCGTTTGGCTCCTTTTCACATACATACCATCAACCTGAGACCCTTCACCTACATTCTGTCTTCTTTGAGTGTGGGACAGAAGTGCAGATGTGATCTCATCCAGTTTGATTGAGTCTTTCCCGTACGTCAATGTTGTCACCAAGTGTTCATAGGAATTTGGCAAAGAACACAGTAATATTATTGCTTTGTCCTCATCATCAACCTTCACATCAAGTTTCTGCAAGTCATTGATCACTTGATTAAAACTGTTGAGATGTTGTTGCAAATCAGCACCTTCCTGCATCTTCAGGCCATAGAGTCTCTGTTTCAAATACAACTTATTTGTTAGAGACTTGGACATGAATTGCTTCTCTAATGTCTCTCATACCTCTGTTGGTGATGTCAGATCCATAACATGATACATCACCTCATCTGATAGACAGAGTCGTATGGTTCCCGCAGCCTTCTCCTTCAACTCTTCCCAATCTAGTTGGTCCATACCCTTTGATTTATTCTCACGCATCGCCTTTGATAGACCTTGTTGAGCTAACACATCCTTAACCCTCCTTTGCCACAATCCGAAATTACCAGTTCCATCGAACTTCCCCACCTCGAATTTGGCACCTGGGTTAAGAGCCATCTGATACCAATTGTTGGGAATAAGCGAACAATCAAATAGTAAAGAGTATAGAGACAAGAGAATAACACAAGAGATTTGGTAACGAGGTTCGGCCAATTGTGCCTACGTCCCCGGGAGCGTTGAGCGGTTACCACTATATATTATTAGAGAATAAGGATTAGTGTTTTTTTACTATTCTTCTCCTTCTTATATTAGGTTTACATAACATCAATATATATAGCCCTCTACCCCAACCCCTTTACATCGACCCAAACCCATAACTTGTATTGTTGTTATCTAGAGATATGAGTCATTGCACAACACATCCTTTATCATCGAAAGTCTTGTTCCCGATATCCAATGTTTTCCAAGATAAGTTTACACTTTTATCACCTCATAGATTTATATTTTCATGGAGAGTTTTTAAGCCATACTTCACCATTTTAAGGTAAGTTTCTTAATCCAAGTCCACACTTTTTAAAACAACATCGCCCAATTTGATCTTACCACTTTAATATAAGTCATCTTAAGTAGATTCCATATTTTGCATAATAGGTTTTCATGGTCATTTCAACACCTTCTTGATAATGTAGATCTCATACTTAAAACAACATTTAAAATCAACATTTCTCAAGTTACACTTACCACTTTAAAGTAAGCTTACCTTATTAATGTTCATCTTATAACAAATCAACCATCCATTACTTCATAACACTTTAAGTTTATAAACTCAAGACTTTTATAAGTCATCTTCTATCGCAAATCATTACTTGACTTGGAAATCAAAGAATATAATTTACTAATCAAACTTTTACTTATAATATTTTAAAACACACTTTTTCACAAAACTCATCCATAAACATTTTGGATTTCAAAGTTAGAAACCAAACTTTTCCTAAACACATATAGGCCATGATTTAGACCTAATGCTAATGAAAGTTTTGATCCTTCAACTTATAAGTTTGTTGTAGTTTCTCTATGAATATCCATTGATATAAATATAAACAATAAGAACTTAGCTGATACCTAGTTAAGTATCTTGTTCATATTGTGTTTATTGGCTCTGATTTAGGAATGTTCTTGGTCTTTTAAACTAATTTTTGTATAAGTTATATTTTATGAAAAATATTTAAGAGTGATTCTTTTTGCATACTTGAGGTATTTTTACAACCATTATGTTAAGATTAAATTAATGATTTTGTAAAGCTACATACTTAAAAATTGATAATTATATAAATCATTGTTTTGAGGTTGAATGTGATGCCTCGTTTTTTGGTATGATAATATTGAATATTTTCACTACTTGAACATGTTAATGAAAATGAATTTTAAATTCACTCTGATTTTCTAACACATGTCTTTAATTTTCTATAAATTTTGAGTATATTTTCATAATGAAAAGTCCTAATTTCTAAGTTGTAAAAATGGGGTGTATTATTTGGAAATATCTTTCGACTTTTGTGGTATTAAGTATGAAATAAACATATATCATATATTGTTATATGTGTTACTAATTGTGAGTAAGATTATATATGTAACTATTATATATTTTAATAATTGATATATATGTTACTTATGGTGAATTGTATTGTTATATACGTTACTATATATATATATTATGTCAATTGCATTATTATATATGTGATAATTTGCTTTTTACTCCTACATAATTGTAATATATCTTACTAACAAAAAATTATGTGTTTCCATTTTTTGTTCATTCATATATGATTCATAATTTTTGATAATAATAATAATAGCATTTTTCCTTTTATGAATAAACAATAACTCTTGTAATATATTTTGAACTTTCAATTGATGCAAGACTTTTTATAGGAAAACCCGTGGAACCGAACCGAATCATTCAAAAACAGTTTGGTTCGGTTCCTATAGTTAAATGTACGGTTAATTAAGCTGAACTGGACCATATATTTGTGTTCGGTTCAGTCACTAAAATGCACAAAAAACCAAATTGAGCCAAACTTTTACACCCCTAATAGGTTCATACTTTAAATAATTTCTACTCATCACAACTATTCATACTTTATATAATTTCTACTCATCACAATTAGAGATAGCAAAATGGGCTTGACCCGACGGGTCAACCCGTTCGGATATGTGTTTTTAGCGGGTCGGGCTGGGGGTTTAGCCCAAAAGCCCGTTTTGGAAGCCCATTTTTTAAACGAGTCATGGAGGTCGGGCCGGGCTGGCCTGACGGGCCAACATTAAGATTAAAGTTCATTTGTCTATCATATTGCTCATTGCAATTAAAATTAAACTTTTACAATTTTAACTTATGTTTGGATGCTTAAGTATGTAATTCTTCTTTCTCTTTGTAAAATGAACATTTAATATCTCATTTTGTACTTATCTAATATCTTTACTCTTATCCAATTATTGTACTTGTTATCAGATAAAGGTGGAGTTTCGCTGACAATTAGGGGTGTTTAAATCAAATTTAAACATTGAATTAATTGAAATGGAAAATTGGAAGCTTAAACAAAACTACTGATTTTGATTCATTTTGGGTAGTCGAATTCAAATTAAATTGAGTAACATATATACTTTATCGTGATTGATTTATAATATAATAGTTTTGATTCTTATACACTTTTTAAAATTTAGGAGTTATAAACTCTATTGTGAACTATGAGTCTAAAAGTTTAAGACTATGGTGATTTATTGTTTAGAATTTACAAGTTTTGTACTAATGCAATATGTTATTATGAGATTGTGTCTTTTGTTTTAAAAGACATTTATGAATTGTTTGAATTATTTATTTTTGTCTAAAAGCTTTAATGTGTGTTTTGAAAAAAACAAAACTGGTCAGCCCGCCGGCCTGCCAAATATGAGTCGGGCTGACATTTTGAACCCTTTTAATAATAAGGGCTGGACCAACCCATATTATGACGGGCCAAAGGCGGACCAGGCCGGGCCGGCCTGGCCCATATTACCACCCCTCACAAATGTGCAATGAAAATATATAATCAAAAACCAAAAAATCAATTACTAAAACTAAATCTAAACGCTATACTTTTTTGAGGTGATTGAAACACCCATAATTAACTACTAAAGCTAAAGTGTATGTTTGTACACGCATGAACATTGCCTTCCACTTAAATGGGAGGCTGCAACCACAAAGTAAAACAAGTTTGGTTGGTGGTGTCAAAACTGTCGGGCAAATAAACAAGCCCAACACAAGTTTGGTTGGTGTTGTCAAAACTGTCGGGCAAATAAACAAGCCCAGCACAAGTAATCAAATCATCTTGGTTTCAACAGTTGCTGCTACTAGGTTTTCGCATTCTATATGAAAATTATTTTAAAATTTGCTGAAGTGTATTTAGAGACTTAAAAATTTGAAGTTTTTACTGTAAAATTGATGATATTTGTATTTAGTTTTATTTTCGGTGATTAATATTTCTACTATTTCTGATATCATAATTTTCTACATACCATAAAATAAATATAGAATAATATGGGTTTACTTCTTCTCTTTCTTTTTCCACATCTCACGATTAACAAATATGCACAATGACATTAGAAAAGTTTATACTTTATTAGGTTTGAGGTGCAAAAGGCTCCTAATTATTATAGTAGGTGTAGGTCCACTCCATATCATATTCAAGCCTAACTCATATAATACGTTCACTTTTGCCTAACTTTAGAAGAAGAAAATTATGTTTTTATACGCGGGAAAAAACTAATAGAGATTCAACTTTTGCTTACTAGGAGAAATTTGTAGTTTTGAATGAAAGAATATAACTATTTCTAAATAAAGATACGGTAAAACGGTTGTTTAAATGCTAAACATTAGTATCTAGCATCCTCACCTATATGAATTCAGATTTTCCATACATGTGTCTAACCCAATACTATCAATAAGATTTTGATAAATATGTATCAAATAAAAACTAAGTTAATTTTTTAATTCAACAATGTTATATGTGATAATATTAGATCGGTAAGAGATAGAGAAATAGAGTTATTTTGGTTCCGAATATATGTTCTCTATCTATTACACATTTTTCTTTCCTTTATCAATTACATCCATTACCCTTATTTGTTTATACTCTATTTCTTTACCTCTCTCTCATTAAACACAAATATTACAATAGTGTGTAAAAACAATTCAATGAAGCAACATATAAAGGTCAAGATTAAGGTCTATGTCTTTTCTCTTTTTCATCCATAATGGTTGGTTTGGTTGGTTAGTTAAGCTTTTGTCAAGATAAATGGTTAACCTTTGGATGAAGTTGTTTCTGCCTATGGTAGTTAAGCATCGTTGTTGCTTCACATTATGATTTCAAGATTGAGAGATGAAAATCGACTCACCAGCAAGAGGAAGTATTAGAGTATATCGTTGTGTTCGACACAGTCATTTCTAAGCTTGGAATGCATGACACATTCCAGCTTGCGGAGGCTGTTAAAACATTGTTGATATAGTTACTTGTTAAATAGTTGATTGTTAGTTTTTTTCTGGTTTTCAATATATAAATCATTGTATCTTTTTCTAATTCAATCAATAAGAAAGATTATACAAAAGCTTTGATTCTCATTCTTTATTTTTCTCTTTCTTTCTTGTCCATCTTTTTTTTCTCATTCATGAATGCCTCCTACCATTTTAATACTGCATTTTTTGCTTATCTATAAAAAAGTGTATTGGAAATTAATTTGCCAAAATGTATATATTGAAAGTGTGGAAGGTTGACTCCTCTCAAATTTGTCTTAGAAGAGAGGTTGAATGGTTGACATAGCATGGAGGGTTGAAGCACGATTTTTGCAACAACCCTGCACGTGCTATGGAACAGCATAAATGTATTCATTTTTTTATAGAGTGCAGTTCATTGTGGCAAGCACTATTAAGCATGTTTGTAAAGTTATTCATGCAACATTGTTAGCTTAAGCTCCTGATTTCGTCTCCTATACTTGTGAATAACTCTTTGGATAATTTTGTGTGTTGGAGATGTACTAGGATGGGACATGGTGTAGCTGAACTCTGAAGCATATTTTTAGATAATTACACAGTATGATAATGTATTTGTTTGGCTATTGGGCTTTTAGCCCTACTATTGCACACAAAAAAGGCAATAACTTAAGTTACGGGCCATTGTTTATGATTCATGAGATGATGGGAGAATTCAGAATGAATTATTTTTTTTTAGGTATGTGGCTATCTTATGTCAATAAGTATTGTTCTCAGAAATCGAACATTTAACTTTTTATTGTTCTAGAGATCTAGTGAAACTTTACACTACTAGACTAATAATGGTAATTCTCATGTTTGATAGAAGTTTTAAAAAAGTTCCTGTCATTGTGGGATAATTAATATTCCTAATTTCATGAGGGAGGGTGAGTATCAACTATCAACTATCAAAAATCCCCTTACCAGGGAATATATTATGAATGAGTCTTTCCTAGCTAGAAGACATAAAATAACTTCAATTATTAATTTAGTATTTTGCCAACATTTTTGTTCTTCTTTTATGTAATCACATGAAAAATTCCAAGGAATGTATCTGCGTGAAAAAAATCATATACATAGCAAGATGAAACCTCCTCTCACATTAGGATTATCAACAAACCTCATTTGACATTAGGATTAAGGAGAGTTCATGCCAAGTACGGATGCTTATGCGTTAATCATGATGGCGGTAGAATTAGTGAGGACAATTGGAGCTATTGAGTTTAACGATAAGAAATCTACAAAATTTCTAGAATATTCTTTTGAGATTATACCATTAGTAAAAATTATATATACTAATAATAGTTTTATACACTATTACTAATGATAAACCATAGAAAGGTGAGAGAAGAAGATGATGAATAATGAGTATTACTTTTGTGGAAATTTCAGATTAGTAATTAACTACCTATATAACTAACATATGCTACTTACATTAAGTTTCATCTACAAGTCCAATCACTCAATATATAAGGCCCAATTACTTCCCTAAAGTCTAAGCTATTAAATTACAAGATTTCTATCTCAACACTCAATCTTAATTCAAATTAGTTAGACTAATAATTCCTAGTTGCTTTCTTTTTGCTTCAAATTCCTTCACTTCCTTGATCTTCAGTGATCTCCGTAGTGAACTTTGCCACTGAAGCATCTTAGACAATCATAGGCACCATCACATGCTCCTTGATTATATATATGGCTCTGATACCATTATTAGAACTGAAAATGAATGGCAAATAAAATAAAACCAGAGAAAGGTAAAGGAAGAAGATGATGAATAATGTGTATTACTTTTATGGAAATTTCAGATTGGTAATTAACTACCAATACAACTAACATAAGCTACTTATAGTAAGTTTTAAATACAAGCCTAATAACTTAATATACAAGGCCTAATTACTTCCCTAAAGTCTAAGCTATTGGATTACAAGATTTCCATCTCCACATTCCATCTTAATTCAAACTAGTTAGACTAATAACTCCTAGTTGCCTTATTTGCTTCTCAAAGATTTCCTTCATTAATGGTTTTGTTACGATATCTGCCTACTGCTCCTCTGAAATGCAAAATTCCAACTTTAAGTTGTCTTTCTCCATTGATCTCTAAAGAAGTTGTACTTTGTCTCTATGTGTTTGCTATGACCATAAAACACTGGATTTTTTGGGAAATTGATTATTGTTTTGTTATTTACTAGCAGTACCATGGAGTCTTCATAGTATACTCCCATTTCCATAAGTAGAGATTGCAGTCAAAGTTCTTAACATCCACCTAAGCAAGCTGCAATATATCCAGCTTCCAATGGTGCCTTTTGCTTCTTTGAGCTCCAACTAACAGAGGCATCATCAAACTTAAACAAGTAACCAGCGGTGCTCTTCCTATCATCCTTGTCTCCACACCAATCCGCATATGTGTATCCAAACACAGTTCTTGGTTTGTTGTCTTTGTTGGCATGAAATAGCACTCCAAAGTCAATGATTCCCTTCACGTATTTTAACAATCTTTAACTGCCATCACGTGAGAGTGTCTAGGATCTTCCATATGTCTGCTAACTAAGGCATTGCCATAAGTTATGTCTGGAATAGAATTGTTGATATATCTTAATGATTGTGAACACTCATTTTTGTCCGGCCCAGAAAAAGCCCAATTCGTTTCCAAATAATAAGTTTTCCATTTCAAGAAAATACAAATAAAGTCTAAGCCCTAAAAAACAATTTTTCAAAAAAATGTTGTTTGGGCCACATAGGCCCACATGTCATCTTTCAAAACAAAAAGAATAAAAATAAAAATAAAAAATGTTTTCTTCTTAAAAAATTTCGAAATAGCATTCAATAAGTGGAAGATGGTGAAAGATTTTAAAACCAAATTTCGGATTTTTTTAGCATTTAAATAAGATATCATGCTTAAAAACACAATTGGGTGCCATAATAACTAATAATAATAATAAATTAATTTTGGAATTTCAAAAAAATAAAATAAAAATTAAAAAGAGGATTATTTTCTCATAAGTATTTATTGATTTTTCGGATAAACAAAAAAATCAAAAATCAAAAATCAAAAAAGATTTTCAAAAGATTTTAATTTCAAATTTGATTTCAAATTTCAGATTTGAAACTCAAATTTCAAATTTGAAATTCAAATTCCAGATTTGAAATCAATTTTTCAAATATCCTGGTTAATGGAAATCAAATCAATTTGATTGGATTTTAAAAAAGGGGAATATTTGATTTATGAAAAATTAAAGAGGTAGGCAAATCTTTAGGGATTTCGTTGGGATATTTTTCCCCTATAAATAGTGGGTTAGGAAGAGGACACAGAAAGTATTATTGAAACTCTGCCAAAACATCCAAAAAACCTCCAAAAACCCTACTCCTTTTCCATATATTTTGATTAGATGTCTTTACTATTTAACAAAAAGAAAGTTCTTGACACGGACATATGTCAACCAAAAAATTCTTGTCACGTTAGTAATGACATATGTTAATATCTTATGCAAAATTTTTCCTCTAAAAGTTCTCTACCTTTTAGTGTACAACCTCACACATAAGATGAATTTTTTTTTACTATTTGTTTCAATTTAACATAATAACACATTACCTTTCATTATTGCTTATCAGGTTTGCATTTTAACTGTTCATTATTTACACTGATATCACCATGTTATATTATATATGCTAAATTATTATATCATGAAAATTTTAATTATCATAATAATAAAAAAATTAATTATGTGTAGGCAATTAAATTTTCATGAACATAAGGTGTAAATATAAAAATTAACTGGACTTATCATTGTAATCAAATTTGTTGTTTGTTTCACCATTTTTACAACGAACCTTTACTTTTGCTATTCAAAGGCTAAGACTAATAAGTAAATATATATAATAAAATCACTCAATTCGATTACATGGCGAGAATTGTATTCATGTGTTTACGACTTAATTAATTTCATTTCTATAATAGAACATGTTAAGTTGATGCCATGTCACTTAATATTTGTTTTTTTTATTCTATTCATGTTAATGAGTATCCAAATTTTAATATATGCAATGTTAGAGGGAGTCCAAACACAAAATACAATGTGCAGGTTTTTTTTAAAAAGTTTAGAATAAATCACATTCTACTAGTATTTTATACTTTTTTTTGAATTTTTATTCAATGTCCTTAAAATAACTACTACATTTTTTTTATGATAAAGTCATTATAAATTCTAAGACGACAATCACTCTAATTTTAAGATATGATGCGGTGTTGGACATATGGGCTGCACTTCATCAATTTAATAATCACCATAACTAATTCATTAACGACTCTAAAATCTTTTGTCCATAAACATGTTAAGATCTTAACCAACCCTTAGTATAAAATGCGGTATCGGACGTATAGGCTGTACTTCACTTGTATTAGTAGGATTGTTAGTCGAGATCTAACACTTATATTTTCTAAAATCAATCCAACCAACAAACCTTTTTCTACTTAAAGAACTACGTAAGCCTTGATTCCCTTAATAGGGATACGTAGGACCGGGGTCATTCTTGTAAGGCACAATAATAAAAACAATTTTTTTCTTCATAAAAATTAATTAATTAATCATACAATTGAATAAAATAATAATAACAACAAATAGAAAATATAGTAATCCATGTAGTTTAGTATAGGGTAGCTTAAGGCGGGCGGGTGGGGTGCTAATACCTTCCCTACCCTGTAACCGACTTCCGAACCTGGATATCAAAAATCCAAAAAGCCCAAGGTAATTGGGCTAAAAAAGATTTTTCTACATTTTCGACAGTAAAAAATGTAGTGGCGACTTGAGAGGTCGCGTAGCCGAAAATCGGGGCACGACAATGATCTTATCATCTGCTTATAGAGAGTGGAATCCACAACTTGATCATTATGACTTCCTTTGCACAAAATATTTCCATTTTCAACTCGTGTTGAAGAGGAGTTGCAATCAATCATATTGAATCTTTTGAGTACATCAGATGTGTACTTCTTCTAGTGCATTAAAATGCCTCTACTCAATCTCACAAATTCCATCCCTAGGAAGTATGATAGTATACACAAATTAGACATTTCAATTTCTAATTTCAACCTGCTTTTGATGCTTTCTATCTCTTCATCTCTACAACCAGTTATCAAGAAGTCATCTATATGCAATCATATGATTATTGATGCTTTAGTAGGTATACTTTTGATGTAAATCACATGCTTATTTGTGCATTTGAGAAGTCATTGCTTCACAAGGAAAGTGTATATCCTTTTGTTACATGCCCTTCGAGCTTCTTTAAGCCCATAAAGTGCTTTGTGCAATTGTATACATTCTGCTCTTGACCAAAGATCTTAAAGACAAGGGGCTGTGAAGCAAAAACTTCATTGTCCAATGGACCATTGAAGAAGATTAACTTCACATCTATTTGACATAGACTCCAATTCTTTGAGCTTGCAATAACTCTCACAGTTTCATATTTAATTATTACTCAATTTTCAAAACAAATAATACAAATGAATAATATTACATAAATATTACACTTTTAGAAAAAATAAATTTGAAGTTATAAAGCTAACATAAACCACAATTTATATGAAAAATAAAAGATAAGATAAAGTAACTATTTAAAGGACAAAACTTTATCCAACTAGACAATATATAATATATAGAAAGATGAATTTGTAATTTGACCAAAATGTTTTATGAATAAATTTATGAAAAATTGGAAGGATAAGTTATAATTCTTTTGCTTCACCCCGTTTCTTTTTTTTAAGCGACTAATTGAAAGTGAATAGAGTATATCCTTACTTTAGTTTATAAAGAGATGAAAATTATACATGTAGTACTTGAAAAATTAATATAAGAAGTGAATGACTTTATTTTAGATATTAAACTAATTATTGAGATAAAAAGTGTGTATTTATTTATTTAGTTATAAAAAAGAGAGAATTGGTTCCTCTCAAACGCAAGCCCCGCAAATAAAAAGAAGAGATCCTTCGATTCAAGTTAGAGAAGAATCATAGCGATGGATCGAGTACAGTACGTTTTGGTGGGTTTGCCACTCTTCCTCTTCTTTTCCGATATCTTATCACTCTTCACCATTTCTCCGCCACCTCCGGCGACTAAACCCTCCCACCACCACCATCACCACCACCATCAAGTTGACCCTGTAACCGTCCACGATTTCCCATCTCAGGTATTGTGTAATTTCAATTTCGATCTCCCTTTTACTATTCATAAATTAATTATGTCATTGTTCTATGTTTCTCTGTGTGTCTGAATCAATTCAATAGAATCCCAGCGCTGCTCATATTGGAGGAGGTGTTGGTATCGGCAACATTGTCAACATTAATTTCTGCTCTTCATGCTCCTACAAGTATATTATTTTTTTACCCTAACTATCTCTTTTGATTTCTCCCCATCAGGGGAATTAATTTTCACTATTTTACCTAACTGGTGTGTGAATTGCGATAAGTCACTGTGTGGTATCCCAAATGTTTAAGTGTTTCATAAGTCAGCTTTAGTCATTACGCAATAAAATACTATTATTTATCTAGTCACTGTGTGGTATCCCATTTATATTTGTATCAAAATAACCGTAAAGTGTCTAATATGATACCTATTTGACACCTGTAATTGAAGTATTGGTGCTTCATAGCTAGGGATGGAGGTAGGAGAGGCGAGCATGTGCTTGGATGAAGCACAGCACTTGCACTCTAACCATTAAGTGCAATTCATTTATATTATTCGTATTTCATTAAGCATTTAAAGAAGAGGTCGAGTCTGCATAACTGTTAGTAATTTAGTCTTTCTTGTCTTTCACTTCTTTTGACATTTAACAGTTTATTTGTTTGATTAGGTATGTAAATGTGTTTTTATTTCTTTTTGAGTTCTATTATTGTTTCACATTACACAATATACACTATCATGGCAAAGCAATGTAATAGAATTTTATACTGTAGTTCCCTCTATATCCCATTATCCCTTCGTGGATCTGTTCCTGTTCATAGTTTAGGTGTTTTGGATTATCAGAAGTTAGTCATAGAAGTGTTATTCAAAATCTTTGTCTTTTCTTATTGTTTCATTGTGTTTGATGTAGGGGAACAGCAGTAACAATGAAGAATATGTTGGAAATTGCTTTTCCTGGAACTGAGGTTGTTCTCGCAAATTACCCCCCACCGCTTCCTAAGCGTCTTCTAAGCAAAGTGGTTCCGGTTCTGCAATTTGGTATTATGGGGGTTGTGATTGGAGGGGAACATATTTTCCCAATGTTGGGTTTTGTTGCACCCCCTCCTTGGTATTACAGCCTGCGTGCTAATAAGTTTGGGACCATTGCCAGTACCTGGCTTCTTGGGAATTCTTTGCAGTCATTCTTACACAGCTCTGGTGCATTTGAAGTTTACTTCAATGGTGAACCGGTTGGTACCTTATTTCCATGTTTTATTAGCTAATCTTGTAGTAATATTCTTTGCTATTGAACGTCTGATCTTTATCTCCAGCGAAAGCAAGTTTTATTATGATTTCTTTACACTTTGTGAGCACATCAGTCAGACATTATTGGATAGGTGTCTCGCATGACTAGCTCTATCAACGTTTTTACCACTTCACATTATTTTTCCAGTTAGCTGGGTATTCATAGGAAAATCTTAATTGCTATCCTAAGTTATCTTAGCGCTATCATTAATTTTGGCACAACCGGTTTCATTCTTACATTCTTTCTTCATGTAGGGCTCTTTGTTTATTATTGAATGCCGTTTGCATTGGGTGATGTATTTAACAACCAAAATCTAGTTTAGGATGCCTGCAACAAGATCTTACTTTGAAATTGTGGGCAGACTTAGGAATGGGGGCCTGACGTAAACTCCATCAAAATGATAAACATCTTTGTTGCATTGTACTAATTGCCAAATAATGCCTCCCCATGAAGTTCTTCTTTCAACCTTTGTAGTTGGGAACATTTACTTTCAGATTACCATTATATCAGCTTGCCTTTCAGGGTAGTCGGAGGGGGCAGTTTTCTACATTATTTTTAACTCATCATGTATTTGGTTTAGCGGCATTATATTTTAATTATTGGGTTTATTGGCTTCATTGTTTAAAAGTATGTAATTTGGTGGTTCATTACCGTTAGGTTTATTTGTATTAATGAACTATTCTTTCACATATTGTCTCAATGGTTATATACAGTGTTTGAATCATGAACTACATGGGCCTTTTCTTTCTGAAAATGGCATATAGGTTGTAGGTGGTTTTTGCATTTTACTCATTCTGCTTAAAATTGCTTAACCAAATTTTGAATCCCTTTTTCCTCACGACGCCCTGTCTGACTCTAGATTTATATGATGGTGGTTAAAAGGTCAAGGTAAATATGTTGCATCTTGAATGCTTTTGAATTTCTTATTAACCCCTTTAAACTCTTGTGCCCTTTGAAGTTGTTCTCTAAACTGAAGGAGGGAAGGTTTCCGGGAGAGTTAGAGTTAAAGGATCTGATCAGCAGAAGGATGGCAAAGTCTAGACTTGCTGGGTTTCATGGAGAAGGAGTCTTGCATTGACCAGACATGAATGATGCAATTGGACCTGCCATTGCTTCGTGAATTGGGTGCTGCTATACAGACACATCATAAGAACATCATGTTATAAGGTTTCCAGCTGTTTACACACTGGAACATGAGTTTTTTGTATTGAAAGAACCTAGTAACCTACTGAAGACAATGGAAGTTAATTTATTCTTGTGGTAGACTTATACTCACATTCTATCCTCAACATATGATCTTTTGTTATTATAAAATTTGAAGGATAATCAATTGGTAACTAAGGCTACTTTACTCACTCTAAGTAGACCCCTGCCCTAAACCACGTGTTCTAGAAATGTATGAATATATCAAGTTATTGTAATAAAGTCAATCGTGAAGGGCCAAAAAGGTTAAACAGACAAAGTAACGAAATCATGTGATATGTTTTTGTGAGTTAAAGCAAAATTAAGCGAATGTGATTTGAAGGATACAAACTTTTCTAAAGAATCTGTTGATAGACAATATTACTGTAATGAGGTCATACCTTTGGTGAGTAGTTATAAAAATGAAAGTTTATCCATCGATGATCATTATATGAGATGCAACAAATTTATTGCCTTATCTTCAAACCAGCTCCACAGTAGAGTAGCCTAATTTCTATTGCCACTGTTTTAACCAAATTGAACATGTACCAAACACCATGAACTAGATAGATACTCTTTGCAGTTCAGTAAACTGAAATTCATCCCTTGCGGATCACTGGCTTTTGAAATATGTTCTCCAAAATTATCCAATTAAATATACTTCATGGCAATTGATAACGCAGTAAATTGCCAAGGAATAAGCTATCAGGTAAGTAACAAACAAAGCAATGAGGCAATACACACCATGAACCACCACCGCTAAGAATGAATGTTAGATTTTCATACGAATATATACCTCACCTTTTAAGATTCATACTTTACTTTTACTGAGAAAATATTACAATACACTTTATATTGAATTGGGGGTAGATACTAGCTCATTTCAAATGATGCCGTTTTACTTTTATTTTCAATTCAATATTGCAGTAGATTAATACAACTAACAAATAGATAAAAGAATCAAATCAGCAATTACTTTATTTTTTATTATATAGCTAAATTTTATTAGTCTTAAATTCTCAAATTTGTTTTTATCGGACCATAAAATGATTACATGGGCTTGGGCTGGGCTGGTTTGTGCTAACAGAAAACATACCATTTTCATAGAAAAACGATATGAACCACTCGATCAAAATCATCTCATCTTAACCATCCGATAATGAACCATTAGTTCTATATAAAACCAAGTAAACCACTACTCCTACATCCAAACTGGTAAGTCTCTTATTCGCCTCTGCGGCTCAAACTAGGGTTTTCTGAAATTAGGGTTTCGAAAATTTTGGTTTGTTATTCTTCACATTTAGCTTATTGAAATTCGATTTCATACTATGCTTCTCTATCTGGTTGGTGCGGATCTATTCAATTCCCATTCAACTCGTTCCCTTGAAGCCAAATTAATTTGTGTTGTTCTTTTATATAATCTCCCTGCAACTCCTTCATGTTGCTTTCGGAGAACAAAGGAGCAGCTAAATTTGTTTTAAATTTTCAAAGATATATTTTTATTTATTTATTTATTTCCGTTTTCTCAATGATTTTGTTACTGGTTGTGTCATATTTTGAACTGTGATGAGTCTACAGACCTGTAATGAATTGCGGCCATGATCGCAAACATTTTGAACATCTAAGGGACTGAGTTCATTGACGCTACCTCAGTTTTATAATTTTCATTTTTTGTTCATTTTAACTGCATTTTTTGTTCTACTATAATTTTTTAGTTCATGTTTTTTTTGAATAGTTGTTCTAAATTCGTTTAATGTTTGAAAAAAGGCTTCAATATCAATGAGGTTTTGCTTCCACTTATATAAATGTGTTTAGTAAAGTTTTTATTGAAGCCGATAAATTTGTTCCCCTCGCTATCCAATGCTGCAATTTGTGTGCTGTATTAGGACGTCGGGGTACTAAATTCCTCTAATGTTTTTTCTTCATATTATTGTTTTTTATTAAGATCTGAATTTATGAGATTGATTTTCTAGTTTAGTTATTTTGGTCCTGTTTTATTTTGTAGTGTTGTGGTTTGGTAGATAGGGATGATGCAAAAATATAATCCAACACTTGATCTGAGATAATTTAGTGAAGTTAAATCGTTTTATATGCCTCTGAATCTACCTTGTTGAATGTTGTTATCTTCAAATTGGTTCATGGTATATTCCTGCTTTTGAAGGAATAAGTGTTATTTTAAACTACTGTTTTTGGTGATTATTTGATATTGTGATATTGTATGACCCGTGTTTCGTTTTTTTATTTCTTTTATTTTACATGATGCTCTGTTTTGTTGCATCAGATGATGAAATTGGAAAAATCTTAGGACACCTTCCTACACAGCAATAATGCTGTGGATGAGAATAAATTTTCCATACTGATGATGTGAGTATTTATATAAAATCGATATAAATCCCTCGAATTATGAGTTAAACAATTTTATATGAATATTTACAATGTAAAAAATGTTGCATCCTTTAAATTTTCCTCATGAAGTTGAACTATGATCCATAGGTTGGAGCTAATACTGTTGTATTGATAAATTTAAACAGTCTTGAGTGTTAAGGCCTTAAGGGTATGCAGAAGGAACACCGCTGATGGGACAATTTCATGTGGTTAATTTTAATTACCAAAAAAATCGCCATCAGAGAAATGCATTCCTATTTGGAAGTTATTAATTCCGCATATTACGTAAACGAAACATTTACACAAACAACGTACCTATGAATGTTGTAGCCTTAATTAAAATGCAGTGCAAAGTTGAAAATGAGATTACTACATTCGGAATATAAAAAATAACAATTGTATCTTGGTGCTTTTTGAAGTGTTTCTCGTAAGTCGTGGAAGTGGTAGATTTACATTTATCGCGCATAGATTTGTCAGATATCAAGTCAGTAAAGTTTGAACCATGTAACATCATGAAATAAAAACTACCCGTGAGAAACATGCTCAATTACCGTACTCAGGGAATACCCAGCCCAAGTATACATCATGTTTGTAAACAACCTAATAGTAATCCTGGGCACTGTTGCTGTTTTTTTGTTTCTACTCTTATTTACGTAAATGTGCTTCATATTGTAGACCTAAATTCCTTCCTAACCCATCTCACCGACAGGGTGACCACCAACAAGTGCCTCCACTTCCACCAATATTCACATATAACCATTCTCGGCCATTATTCCCTTTAACTAGACCTTTCTCCTTTTGAGAATTGTTTTAAGTTATGGAAACCGTCAGGGTCATTGGTCCAGGTTATTCTGAGTTACCTCTAATTAGCCTGGTCCAGTTGGATTTTGAACGGTGGAAAATAACCTTTCTCCTTAGTAATGGCATAAAACAGTAAGACAATAAATTTGAACATAATTTATGTAGGTATTAGAAATAGTTTGTAATTTACCATTTTTGGAGAAAAGTTATTTTATTTTATGATAAATGTAATGTGTCAAAATAAGTCATTCAAATAATATATATATATTCTAGAATATAATCATTCACATTTGAAATGTATTGGATCAAAATATATTTGGTTGTTTGATAATATAATAATGTATTTTATAATATTAAGATATAAATTATATTTTTTACTACGAAAAATAATGTTATTACAAATTAAATCTCAAAATTTGCAAATTAAATCTCAAAACTACACCATTTCTGTCAATTTCTCGATCATTTAAACATGTGGAAGATTATACTTTCATGTTTGTAATGACCGTAAACTTTATATCTTGCCTAAAAGTCAAAAGAATATTTTCCAAAAAAAACAATGTTTTATATAAATATAATTATAAAGAGATGAATGATTAACTAGTTAGCATATTTTATTTAGAACAAGTCTATGATAAACAACTCATATATCCATTTCTATACTATATACAAAGGTAAATCATGTAACTTTTATTATGATGTAATTTTCATTACCTGTTTTGCTCTTAATTTAATTTTACAAAAAAAACATATAATTTTAAATAACTACTCACATATTAATTAACCTTATCTCTCATTTTAAATTAAATATTATTATAAACACAAAAAATTATAATATAAAGTACATCGAATCCAAAAATTATATTATAAAATATGTAGTATCATGTAATATTGTTCTTTTGCACACTAGTATAAATAATTCTCATAAATCCTTAGTTAAAATACATAGAAAAACACTGGAGAATCCAAACTGGATGCAACTATACATTTTATTTGTCCTCCTTTTCATTTATTTATATGTTTTTTATTACTATATTATTAAACAATAATTAATTTATGGATCTTCGTTTTTATAAATTATAAATAAATATTTTATTTTACGTAAATAATCGTTCACTCATTTATTAAGCTTGTTTTTTTAAAAAAATTAAGAAATTCATTTCCTTTAATAAATTATGAGCATAAAATAAAATAAAAAAAATATTCTTCTCAAATAACAAAAAATATAATAGAGAATTATGTGCTGGTAGCAATTAAAACATTATCTCCCACACTTTTAAGTTGGGATGCCATAAGGACATATGATTATACTTACTCTTTTGAAACGAATGAGTAAATGATGATTAATGCGTGATCATCTCATTAAACCTCATTTTTGTAAATCCCTTTCAAATCATAAAAAATCTTCCCAACCAATAATGAACATGGAGTTACATTTCATTCTTTTGGGGTAAGAATGATAGAATACAATTAAACATCATTTTTCTCTTCAAATCATAAAAAAAAAGAATACCTCATTATCCCTTCACTTTGTTTTACTGAAATTACACAAATCATTCAATTTTTTTTTTTAAAATCTACACAACTCGCCACTAATTCCATATATGCATTACATTTATTACCTCTGTAAGAGAAATAAGTGAAATTTTTTAAACAAAAATAATAACAAGTGTAATTAAGTCAAACAAAATATAGTATATTGTAGAGACAAATTCAAATAATAGAAAACTTGATGTATATTGTTTTATTCGTTACAAATTGAATCAATAAGTCTAATGAAGATGTTTGAATTACTCTTATACTTTATTGTAATTAACCAAAATAATGAATAGACATAAACTTTTATACTATTTGGATTTATTTTCACAATATACTATATTTTGTTTGACTTAATTACGTTCTTCGTCATTTTTTATTTAAGAAATTACGCTTATGTATCATAATGGTAATGAGTGTAATATATATATATATATATAAAATTATGAGTGATTTTGTGTAGGTTTTAGAAATGTCTGAATGATTTGTGTAATTTCACTAAAACTCACGGGGTGTCAGTACTCAGAAAAAATCATCCCAACGAATAATAAAATAATCAATTATTATAAGAGTACAATAAGAAGAATTTGGTATTAAGTAATCAAATAATTATAAGAGTATAGAATAGTTGATGTAATTAATGATAACATATATGGATAAAGTGATAATTTTTTCACCAATCCGTAATTGTTTCCTGAGTTCATATATCTACATTAAACATCAATGTGTTCCAAAATGAGCATAAAGAAGGTTTTTTCAAAAACTCGGTGAGTACTGTAAAAATTGTGTATATTATAGGTTCGTACCACATTTTAAACACAAATGTTATTAAACTTATGGTAATGCATCTTCAAACTTGAAACTAAAAATGAACAAAATCTTGGAAGAAGAAGCTAAAAGCTTTTGCTGAAAAATACCTCTTTTGATTGAATTGAATTATGCAGAAATTGCAGTTATTTTGATTAGGAACTGAACTTTCTTTAAATAGAAAGTCAGTTACCAACTAACAATAAAAAACTGGATACATCTGGATAAAAAAAGAAGCAATAGGAACTGGGCCAAAATACATAAAAGGCCCAATACTAAAAATAATGGACAGAAAATGAAAAACACCTAACTAGAGAAACACTTTTTATTTTAAGACACATTTTCCTTCTCCATCTTCTTTAGCTTCAATTCTGCCATTTTTAGTAGAGGTAGAGACTTCATTTTCTGAGAATGATTCCTCTCCAGTACTGGACTCTCCACTATTAGGAATGTGAGATGTTTAATTTTTCTGAAATATTTATTTTCAAAAGGAGTAAAAATCTAAACCATTAAAATTTTATTTTTGCCACATGTCTTGATCTTAACTATGCACTGCCCCCCTCCAGCAATGGAGAGAAGTCACACTCTCATTTTCTAATAGTCCACCACAAGCTGGCATGTGGATGTCAAACATGTCAAGCTTGGAACGAATGCTTTTGAAGAGTTGAGGAGATAAGGCTTTTGTGAAGATATCTTCAACCTGAAATGTGGTAGAAATGGACAGCAAGTGAATGATTCCAGATTGAGCTCTTTCACGAACGAAGTGGCAGTCTATTTCTACGTGTTTGTTTCTCTCATGGAACACGGGGTTGTCAGCTATGTAGATGACTGATTGGTTGTAACAGTACAACATCACAAGATCAGAATGAGTGACTCCAAGGCTTTGAAGAAGATGGACAAGCCACTAGGCCTCACAAGCAGCAAGTGCCATGGCCCTGTATTCGGCCTCAACAAATGATCTTGAAACTATTCTTTGCTTTTTGCTTTTGCAAGATATGAGAGAGTTCCATAGATAGAAACAATACCATGAAAATGATCTTCTAGTATCCAAGCAAGCACCCCAATCTGAATATGTGTAGCCCTTCAATTTGAAATCACAATCAGCTAGAAAGAAAACTCCCATGCCAATGGAGCGCTTTATGTAACTCAAGATCCTCGTTGTAGCATTAAGGTGTTCATCAATAGGAGCATAAAGAAATTGGCTTAAATGCCCAACTACAAAGCTCAAATCAGGTCTAGTGTGAGTTAAGTAAACAAGTTTTCCAATTAATCTCCTATAAGTGCTAGGATCAGATAAATGATCACTACATTTTGAGTGAATCAATTTGGTAGAATACTCCATACGAGTGGAGCAGGGCTTGGTTGCAAGCATCCGTGTCTCTTGAAGCACATCAAGGGTATACTTCCTTTGATAGAGGAGTATGCCCTGGATTGATCTTGCTATTTCCATGGCCAGAAAAAAATTTAATTGGCCAAGATCCTTTATATTGAAATCAGAATCCAGCAAATGTTTCATATGTTTTATTTAATCCATGTTATTTCCTATCAACACAAGGTCATCAACATATACAAGTATGACAATAAAACAAGGATCAATAGACTTAATAAATAGAGAATGATCAATAGTTGATTTAGTATAGCCAGATTGAATGAGAACTCCAGTAAGTTTATCATGCCACTGCCTACTGGCTTGTTTCAATCCATAGATAGATTTTTGCAGCTTGCAAAAAAGATTTGGATATTTGGCATTAACACCAAGGGGGATCTTTATGTAAACTTGTTCTTTTAGATCTCCATGAAGAAAGGTTGTGTTGATATCCAATTGATGGAGATAACAATTTTAGGCAAAGGCTAAAGACAAAATCACCCTAATGGTTGTCATTTTAACAACAGGGCTAAAGGTTTCTAAGAAATCCACTCCTTCAGTTTGAGTGAATCCTTTAGTAACTAACCTAGCTTTGTGTCGTTCTATGGATCCATCTGACTTATATTTGACTTTAAAGACCCATTTACATCATATGGCCCTCTTATTGTCACACAGAGATGTTATAATCCAGGTTTGGTTATTATCAAGATCACTAAGCTCTTTCTTGATAGCATCTCTCCAGCATTCAAATTTCATGGCATCACCATAGTGGGCATGTTCTATATTGGAGGAAATAATCATAGAAAAATGTCTATGAGTATGAGATAGTTTACCATATGAGAGGGCCTTGGATAAAGGATAGGTTACCTTTGAAGAACTATTCTTCTCATAATTACTTATATCAGTAGAGGCATTTAAAGAGCAGTTATAGTCCTGGAGATAATGAGGTCTTTGTTTAGTCCTTAGAGATTGTCTATGGATGACAATGTTGGTTTCCTCATGATTCAAGGAAATAGAGCAATCATCAGAGACAATGCAAGGATTAATATCATGTTGATTAGAGGAATTTTGAGTAGAGTAGTTTTGAGAATGAGAATACAAGGCGAGATCAAGGATAAAATCATTGGTAGAATTGACATCATTGTTGCTCACAAGATTGAAATCATAGATTTTATCAATGATAGGTCTGGATTGAGGGTGGTCATCAAGGTCACCAGTGCAATCTTTGGATTCAGCAGCATCTTTATATGTGAAGATGTGCTCATAGAATATTGTGTTTCTAGATAAGAAAATTTCATGGCTGTTAATATCCATGAGGATATACCCTTTAACTCCTTGTTTCAGGCCAAGAAAAACACATCTCCTTGATCTATGATCTAACTTCTTTATATGGGAAGTGAGGGTGGAAGCATAACATATACATCCAAACACTTTCAAACTAGAAATGTTGGGCATGTTATCATATAGGACAGTGTAAGGGCTTTTATTGGACAAATATTTTTGGTGGGTTGTCTATTTATTAGAAAGATGGCATGGCCAATGGCATAATTCCAGAGACAATGAGGCAAATTTGATTGAAAAACAAGAGATCTAGCCACACCAAGAACGTGATGGTATTTTCTTTCAACTATGCCATTTTGTTGTGGAGTCTCAACACAACTAGTTTGATGTTCAATTCCATGTTTGGCATAGAATTCATTCATACAAAATTATTTGCCATTATCACTTCTAATAATTTTGATCTTAGATCTAAATTGAATACTAATCAAGGAAATAAAATTCCTAATTAAGTCAGGAACTTCATACTTGGCTTTCATGAAGTAAAGCCAAGTGAATCTTGACTTGTCATCAACAATGGTCAAAACATAGTTGTGACCCAAAGTGCTAGGCATTGAGAAAGGACCCATATGTCTATATGCAAGAGGTCAAAGACATGAAAAGATCTAGATATGCTATTATTGTAAGGCAATCTTCTTTGTTTGGCTAAATGACAAATATGACAAGGTTGATCAATTCTATTACATTTAATAGCAGGATTATGTTTCTGCATTATTGTCAACTTTGCATAGGAAAGATGTCCTAATCTATTGTGCCAAACATTAGAATCATAGCCTTTAAAAGAACTAATTCTATACTGATAGATCTGTTTACCAACTAAAGGTCTTGAAATGGACTTAACGTGATTCCTTATAGCATACAAGCCTACCTTTAAATCAGCTACACCAATCATCTTCATAGAGGATAAGTCCTAAATGTGACAAAGATTCTCAAGAAAGGTTAATTTGCAGGGTATAGCATTGGTTAGTCTTGAAATAGAAGCCAAATTATAATGAAAAGAAGGGATATATAACACATCTGTTAGCACAAGATCTTTTAAAAACATCACACTACCTGATATGGATGTTAAAATATGACTCATATTTGGTAAAGTTACCATGATGGGTTTAATATGCTTAAAAGTATGGAAAATTGACAAGGTGTGACATACATGATCTGTAGCACCTGTGTCAAGGATCCAATCAAAAGATTTACTAGTGCATGCAAGCAAATATAGGTTACCTTTATCCCTTGAGTTATGAAGATGTGTTTTTAGTTGATTGATATTGTGGGTGGATTGAGAAGTTGATTAATGGAGGTTCTGTTCTTTTGCATCTTCAATTTCTACTTCATCATTGTTTGTAAATTCTTCCATGGTTGTGAAATTGTTGGTTGTGTTGTTCTTGAAGTATCCTGGTGGGAAACCATGTTTCTTGTAGCATTGGTCCATTGTATGTCCTGTTTTGTTGCAGAAAGTGCAGATCTTGGAGCCTCTTCCAATAGACGATCTTGCAGAATTATTTTTAATTCTTCCTTGATTGTAGGATCCTCTACCCCCTGAATTTTGATAGGATATGCCTCTCCTTTTGCTTCTATTTCCATTGCCATTGAATGTAGACTCACTATGAAGTGTACCGTCAGTAGCATTCATCAAGATCTTAGGCTCATTGTAGTGTGAATGCAAATGCCTCTCTTGTTGAGTCAGTAAGACAAAGGCTTTGTTGATGGTTGGTAAGGGACCCATGAGCATTATTTGAGATCTCACTCTATCATATTGTTCATTCAATCCTTTGAGGAAACATATTACATAATAATTGTCTCTGTAGGTTCTAACAATAGGGATTAAAGTGTAGTTGCAAGAACAAGGGGGGATAGACCTGAAGTTGTCCAATTCCTGCCATATCCCCTTAATCTGAGAGTATTAGACTCTAATACGTAAATTTCCTTGTTTGTAAGTGTGTATTTCTCCCAACAATTTAGAAATTCGAAAAATATCCCCTTGATAATATCTCTCTCAAGGCTTGCCAAATCTCTAAGGCGGTATCCATCCATAGGATACTTTGAGTTATTGTGGCATCTATGGATTGTATCAGCCAAGAAACCACTAAGATGTTACACCTGTCCCAATTACTAAAGCTTGAATCATCAATATGAGGTTTTGGAAGGGAACAATCAATAAATTGGAGCTGTTCTTTGTTTTTAGAGCCATGGCCATAACTCGTGACCACAAATGGTAATTGTCACCATTTAATAAGACAAAGACGATGACAGACCCATAGTTCTCATTGGGATGTATAAAGAAGTTATATGTAACACCGTGTTTTTCCGAGCATGTTTAATTAAGTAATTAGTTGTTAATGAATTAATTATAGAAATTAATCAATAATGTTTTAGGTTAAACCTCATTTGAGTTTTAGTCTTGTATTATAATAATTTTGCTTTCCCTATTTTTTCAAGATTTTTGGAGAATAAAAGTTTCCGAGATGATTTCGGGTCGTTTTATCGAGTTTTCGCCCAGTTTTTGAGTTATGTAACTCGGAATTGAATTCCGATTTCGCTGTTGGCTTCAAAATATTCTGATTTCGCTGTTGGCCCAAGTTCTTCCGTAACTCATCTCCAGGTATTTTTCACCTCAAAATTTAAGTTTTGACGTTTCAGGCAAAAAACTTAAATCGGAAGATCATATATTTTCAAACAAAGTTATCCCGTAATACTCGGGCACGAATTCAATTGCGAAATCACGTCGCATCAATCAAGTTGGATTATTAATCACATCATGGGTCAATGACTTGTCAAACAAGCATAAGCTCACCAAATCTCCCAAATCACTCACCAAATCTCTTCACTCCACCACCATTAGACATATCACCTAAGCTAGCCTAAAGATAGATTGCCTCTCATTAATTTTCAGGTTTGAGAGAGGGTGAGGCTCTCCTATAAATGTGAGGGAGAAAACATCGTGACACAGTGGTGTCCGAATATGCTTCAAGACCTCCACATTCTCTCGCAAGTTTGAAGCTGTCTTAGGTATTAAGAAAGTTTGTACTTAATCAATTGTCTGTTTTGTTTGGATTAAGTACAACAATATTTCTCATGCCAAATTATGTTAGGTTATGTTTATGTAAGAAGATGTCATGATTATTCCTTTTTAATATTTCTTGAATAACTGTTCTAAGAATTATATATATGAGATAATTGTTAAATTCAAGGCTTAAGAACTTGTATTATAAATGAGAAAACTTTTCATTGAGAAAAGAAATTTAACTAAGTTTCAGGCTTTTCTCAGTTGAGCAAGACAGCTCTCGCTTGAGCGAGAAGTGTCTAGAGAAAACGGGTTTTCTCGCTTGGGCGAGACAGCTCTCACGTGAGCTGAAATATGCACAAAGAAAACTAGTTGTTTTCTTGCTTAAGCGAAACATGTCTCGCTTGAGCCACAAGTGCCTTATAAAAGTGGTGATTCCCTTGCTTGAGCAAGACAGCTCTCGCTTGAGCGAGAGAGATCCATACAGACAAGACTTCTTAAGTCGTCTGAACGATAACTCTCACATGTGCGAGAGTCTAATGGCATTTTTGCCATCAAGAATTCATTCACTTCCATCATATTCAATAAAACCTAAAACACCTTTATTGAAGATAATGTTCTTTCAATAAGTAAATATTGTAAAGATGAATAATTATATGAAATTCTTGGAAATGATACAAAGAAGAGTTGTCATATCTAAAGTGATGTATGTAAGGAATTGCATGGTTAACAATGAGGCTCACAAGTGTTATATTATGCCCATGCAACGAGATCATCTGACCGTAAGAGGCTTGGCTTGAGAGCCGTCCAGGGTGATTCAGCAATGGTTCATAGTGGTGCTGAGAAGTATTATATACCCATGCAGCAAGATCGTCTGACCGTAAGAGGTTTGGCTTGAGAACCGTCCAAGGTGATTCAATGATGGTTCGTAGTGGTGCTGAGGTTTATTCTTTGTGGTTTAAAGGTTAATATCGGGTCCCACTAGAAGCATTCCCGATGGGAGATGTCTTAGGATAGGAAGATTTTTATAAAAGATGGATTAAAAGATTTATTTGTTAACTTCGGTTAGTGTGCATATTCATTATGAAGTGGTGGAGAGGAAATTTACAAGTGACGAACGGGCCCCGAGATGTCGAGAGGGACGACGATGGCGTGATTTGTCAGCAAAGTCTTGAGGGAGAGTTTAGGTGAGACGAGTCTCATGTATTCCTGGATGAGGTATTTTGTTGGGTCGAACAGTGCTCACAACGCAAACTAGACGATCTCTGACAACCCCTCTTTGCAATCAAGATCGATGAGAGGGATGCCCAAAAAGTGTTTGATATGACTTCGTCTTCGAATGGACAGTTCCGTTGGAACAGATCGATCATATATATATATATATCCTTGTGAGGAATAAGTTTTGGTGCGATCAAATCGGCTTATTATGGGACCTGTACTCTCGATTATTTTCGAATAGTTATTGGGAGGATAAAGGTGTAAGGATGGTGGACATATGCATAGTATGCATACATGGTATTATTAGGTATCAGTGGTCTAGACACACCTAGAAGGGGATTGAATAGGTGTTGCAGTTATCAATTACCGCTTCTCGCACCCAAAACCCGGTTCTGGAAAACAGCGCAGGTAATCGATTAACTAGTGGGCTTATTCGATTAAAACGTATCAGAGACAGAATTGGCAGATTGGCTTCTTGCACAACAAGTCACCAACAAACAAGCAGAGATACATAAGATATTTTTATGCACAATTGATAAGGATATAGCACAGTAGTAGTATGCAAAATATCAGCTTAATACACGAATTAAAGCAGCTTGAATTATAAAAGAAATTGAGAGAGAACAGCTTGCACAATATGATGTTTATCCTGGTTCGTTTGTGGGTCCACTTGCAAACTACATCCAGGCCTCCCCTTCTGATCTTGGGAGATTTCTCTTCACTATATTGAAAGTTTTGTATTGTTACATAAACCAATTCAATTACAAGACTCTAGACGCTTCTTTCTTGAATTTCAAGAACCTCTATTCTTGGTTTGACGATCCCTATCGCCCAAGAAAACCTTTCTCGCGGTCCAACCTCAGCCAAGATTCTCGCTCTAAATTCAAGACCTCCAAGCCTTGGTAAAGATTCACTAAATCTCAATGGTGGTAAGACACCAAGAGACAAAACCTCATGTACAAAACAATATACAAAAACAGAGTTTTACTAACCACTAATATGCTCAAATTTCAACAATGAAAACTCAAAGATTAACACACATTCAAGTAACACAAGCCATCATGAATGTATGCTAGTTAATACAAAATACAAATAACGCAGAATCTTTCTCGAAAATCTCTAAACATAATGCACGAACATGTAAGGAAGTATGAATGAGAGTTAGCATATTAAAACTACATGCAATACATCATGAACAATATCAAATAAGCATATTAATCTCTCTTTCTCACACATGCATACCTCTTCTGCCTATAATGTAGTAAATCACGAAAATATGCTATCTAATAGTTTCTAACAATGATTATGCAAATGCTACACGTTTCTGCAATTTACCAGAATTTATACAAAACGAATTTGGCTCCACAAACCATTTTTTTCAGTTACGCAATTAAAACAGAAAACAGTTAAAACAGAAAACAAACACATTAATTGATTAAGTCTTCGCGTTAATCGATTAACCATCATATTTTAATACATGATTAAATGGTAAACTACTTATATGTTATGCTTGACACATATAAATGTTTTAGCAATTATGTTATGCCTAATATGCACATATAACATGTATGATTAATGCATGAACACATAATAAACTAGATGATATTCCTCAAGAATATGATATGTCAGTATTAATGGCTTGTGAGACTTGCATCTAGATTTACCTAACCTAGACTCACTAAATAAGTCACACATCCCAGACTAGTTAGAAATATAATTCTATTGATATAACCTAGTCTAGACATGACCTTTGAGTTCTAGGCATGTTGATTGTTGAGTCATCTTCAAGCTTTTACTGTACTCATTGTTTTCATCAAAAGATCGGCAAAACATTGCTAGTGCAATCCTTGGCACTTTGGCACTTTCAGGTATATATCGATATTGATTCTAAAATCATAAGTTTTATATTTCATTCATCATTAATATATGTGTGTACGATCATATGATATATTTGTACTTGTTCGCTGTCTTGGGGTGATATTCTGTGTAATTCCATGACGTCAATGATAAGTTTTTCATTAGATGATTTACTCAATATCTTTCTTTCTAGTGTACTTGTATACATCCATGTTTAGATGGAAAAATTAGCGATGATCAGGGGCTACTGCTTTACCATGTCCCAGGAGGGGGCATGAAGCGTTGATGGAAATAGATACACCTACACTGGTCCCTGCGACCTGGAATTGGATCTCGTATATGATGGCTCTATGTTGCATCTTCTGACACATTACGCAGTTCAGGAAGCATTGTTCATCCTACTAGAGCAAAGGTCCATACCTGTCGGTTTATCTGCACCAGCTGAGGCACGAGGCAGATTGGAGGTTGTCAGGACCAGGCCCCAACCAGGATTCTCATTACTGACTCAACGCCAAGAGGGACAGAAGGAGTAGGCATGGCTACTTCATCGAGGCCTAGGGGGTACACCCCTGACCCTTCGATGGATTGGGCAGCAGATGAGGTGGTGGAGGACGAGGACGATGAGTGTGTAGAGTTAATTTGCATAGAGGATTTGGTGAAAGTTATAGAGATTTCTTCAGATTCGGGGAAGACCTGAGTGAGGTTTCTATAACACAAAGGTACGGAACGGTAGTTGATCGGTTGCAGAGGATGGAGAGGAGGAAGAACGTCAATGTAGCAGGATGATGTAGAAGAGTTGGACCCGCCGGTGGAGGTACCTGAAAAGGTTCTCCAACGATCAAGTCAGTATATGAACTTGGGTGAGAAGTGTATGAGAATATGAGGAGAGGGAGCAATAGAGTGAGTAATGCTTAGAGAGTAGAGGGATTAGAATACTTCCTGTTGGTAGAGACTTATATTTATAGGGGGAGTTGACTTTGGGCTTTTGGCAGGTAGTGTAGTACGTAGCCGACCAAGAGTATTGTCGAGGGCTGCGTTTTCTGTGTGAGGCGGTCTGCCAGGACCGTACTCTGCGCTACCTTGTCTTTTAGCCTATGGCCGGTTTGATAGTCGTTTTGCAGTCTGCCTGCCGTGTTGGCAGGTGGGTTGGTGAGGTACAGATGGCATGTCAGGAAGTGTCTCCATGGTCAACTCTTGTGGGCCAACCACGCGAGATCTATCTCAGCGACCAAGCATGTGGACCTTTGGATCGCCGGGTAGGAACAGTTGCCCCCAGTCTGCCAGGATGCTGGGCGAGCATGTTGGGAGACTCTAGACGAGCCTCACATGACTTGGATTACTTCATGGTGGAACAGTTGCCCTCAGTCTGCCAGGATGCTGGGCGAGAATGTTTGGAGACTCTAAATGATCTTCAAACGACCTCTTCCTGGGCGATCCAACTGTATGAGATTTGGTAAACTGAGATTGAAAGGCGTTGTTCTGAGCTCGCCAGGACGCTGGACGAGCACTGTTAGAGAAGCCCCTAGACCTGGCGATTGCCTAACCGGGCGAGTTGAATTAACTTCAGCAACTAGATGCTCTTCTCGTTTGGGGTTTTGTGCGGCGTGTCTCTTTGGTTCTGCACAATACGTGGCAGGTATTAATGACTTTGGGTATTGTACACGTTGGGGTGGGACGTTTCATCATTACCTATCGTGGCCCTTGATGTCCGCCGAACTTTGTCGTGACGTGGGAGTGACTGTTGGTTATTCGAGTGCCAGCACGTGGCATGATCTTTGATTTCCGCCGAATTTTCCTTGTTTTTCGGGTTTCTATTGGATTGCACTCGAGTGTTTTTCTACGGTCCTGATGAGGACGGGGTTGGGCCTTGCCACGGGGCCCATGGCTCAGGTTTTTCTATAAAGAGAAGACGCCTCGTGGCACTTCCTCTTTTACATGTTTCCATCTTTCTTGAATATTCTCCGCGATCTTCAACATCTTCCAACTTCTTCTTCGTGATTCTCCTCCGAATTCTTTTCAACTTCTTCCAACTTCTTCTTTTAATCCAGGTAACATTCATTCCTCATGGTTTACATATGTGATTATGAGTCTGATTCTGATGTGGAGATCCTTCCTGGACCTCCACCGTGTTTCCAAAAACCACCGCCCTCATCTTATGCATTGGTGGAGGATCCCGAGCCGTTGTGCATCGTTCCCACTACTCCCAAAAATGGAGGTGCGGGGTTCCAATGGAGTGGTGTCGACGATTTTCTGGCATCATTGTGTGCCAAGTATGGGTTTATTTTGAGTGACAACTCTGAGTCTGATGACTATTGTGATGGCAGGTTCATGACGACGATGACATATAAGGCCAAGGCCCCTCAACTGTCTGTTCCTGAAGAGATGGTCGGGGAAGACTCTCGCTACTGGTGAGTTGATAGGGAGGTGCTTGGTACTCCTAGTTCGTTCCCCTATGGGACTCCCCTTAACGTTCATGTGGCCAAAAAGTATTTTCAAGGCTTCGAAATCAGCGCCCCTAGGTCGGGGGAAAGGGTTTGTTACAACTTTGCAGAGGAGAAGAGTGATAAGTACACCTTCTTCCTTTATGAGGTGTACTGCCGGCGTTTGGGGCTTCGCCTCCCTCTGGAGGAATGGGACGTGCAAGTCCTGGAGCATTTGCAGATCACTCCTAGTCAACTGACCCCCAACTCGTGAGGGTTCATCAGAGCCTTTGAGATCATGTGCAAGGCGGCGGACATCCCTTGCACACTAAAGTTATTCTTCTGGATGTTCCGCGTCGGCCGTCGCACCAATACTGATGAAGACAAAGAAGGTCGCCATGGGTGGACGTGTCTCCAATCTCGGCCCAGGCGGGGGTTATTTATGCCATTTTCATCGAAGGAGAAGAAGTGGAAAGGCGGATACTTTAGAGTGAATGTCAGGAAGACATTCAACTCCTGGTGCTTTACCAAATCTGGCGCGCCGCAGTTTCCTTTCTCGTGGAATGGGGACATCCACCAACGACCTTCCAAGGGCTTTCTGGTGGAGAATGAGGACTTATCCTCTGAAGAGGTGAAATTCGCTGAGGCTATGACCTATTGGATAGATGAGGGAGGACTTATCCTTTGCTCTGCAATCCGTGATGAGGGTGGAGCTTTAGTAGACTTTGTTGGTAGGTGGGCCGGATGTTGATTGTCTTTTTTGTTTGTTTTATGTATCTCCTTATCCTTTTATTAATGATTTTTTATTTGTGCAGTCGAACTAAAATCCAAGATGAGCGAGAAACTGATGAAGAGCATGCGGTTGAAGAGGGTCGCCGACCTGGTTAAGAAAGACGTTGCTGCTTCCAAACGTCAGAGGACGAGGTCTCCCGTTCCTCAGCCTTTTGAGGGGTCTCCCAGCCAGACTGTTCAGCCAGCTTCACTAAGGGGGGAAGGGTCGCCCTGCTAGGTAGTCGTCTCTTCCTGAGCAGCCTGAAGACCTTGTGGACCAGGAGTTGGTGCAAAGGGCTTCTGATCCGCCTCTTGCTGCATCTACCGAAGCGGTTTCTCTCGCTGCTCCTGCTGAAAAACCTCAGTTTGCATCGACGAGGGTAGAGGAGACCGCCTCTATGGCGGCGACCTGTGCCCCTGATCAAGAGGGTAGCCAAGATCGCCCCGCCAATCCGAGCAAGAAGAAAAGTTGTCGGGGCAGCCAAGATCGTCTCTCCTCTGTCTGTGTCCCCAAAGTGATTGATCAGGCGCTTATGAACGCCCAGACCAAGAAGGCCTTTGACACGTTATCCTTGCCCGTCCTGCTGCAGCACGTGAAAGGGGAGTGCTGTCCTCATTGCCTCCGTCCAGAAGTACTTGGAGACTGATGGGGTCTTGGAGTCGCAGATCGCGGATAGTTCAGTGGCGAAAATTCGGGCTCTGCATTAGGCGGAGAAGCAGAAGATGGCTGATCTTCATTCCGCAAAAAAGGAGGAGTTGGTCAAGCTGGGCGAGGTCGCCATGGCTCAGGTAGCCGACTTGTCAGCCCGTGTGGGTTTTCTTGAGATTGACAAAATCAAGCTTATCGCCCAGGTGATGGGGTCTGAGGGGGCGATCTGTGCTAAAGATCAAGCGCTCCAGCGGCGGGATCTTGAGATTCATCGTGTGAAAGAGGAGGCTGCGGTTTTGAAGGCCCTTGTTGATGCTACCGAGCAAGAAAAAAATGCACTCCTTGCGTAGGCGCGTGCGTTGGGGGAGGAAAAGGCGTCTCTGGAAACCCGGGTTTGGGAACTGGAGGTGGGGCAGACAGCCGTCGAAGCTGAAAAGTCTGCTTTGCTGGAAGACAAGGGTCAGCTGAGCGCCGAAAATGTGCAGCTGGAGAAGCTTGTGGGCGAAGCCGCTGTAGAGGCGTGGGAGAGTGCCCAGTCCCAGCTGGCGATGGCTTTTCCAAGCACTGATTGGACTTGGATGCAGCTGGGTGCCTATATGAAAGATGGGCACCTACTGGAAGCTAATGAAAATGGCGATCCAGCTTCGTTGCCTTTTCCTGGTCAAGATGGGGAGAATATGTAATCTTTTCTTTTTAAGTATCTTGTAATAGTTCCTCTTGAATGGACAGCTTTTGCGATTTGCCTTTTGTTTAGATTCTGTATTACGAAATGACTTTGTACAATTGTCAAACGATTTGTCTTAAACAACTTTGAATGTTTGATGGAATCAATTCCGGCGGGCGAGTGTACCAGGCAAGGGGGGCGAAAACCGGCCCCTTGGGTGAGTGTAAAAAACCACGAGTGGGAAGTGATCCTTGCCTCGGGCGGGTGATGGCACCAGACAAGGGGGGCGAAAACCAGCCCCTTGGGTGAATGTGAAAACCACGAGTGGGAAATGATCCTCGCCTCGGGCGGGTGATTGCACCATGCAAGGGGGGCGAAAACCAGCCCATTGGGTGAATGTGAAATCCGCGAGTAGGAAGTAATCCTTGCTTCAGGCGAGTGATTGCACCAGGAAAGGGGGCGAAAACCGGCCCCTTAGGTGAATATGAAAACCACGAGATGAAGTAATCCTTACTTCGGGCGAGTGATTGCAGTAGGCAAAGGGGGTGAAAACCGGCCCCTTGGGTGAATATAAAAACCACGAGTAAGAAGTAATCCTTCAAAACAACACAAAGTATAATACTTTGTTATCATGTATATTTGAAAAAGATTACAAAAGCACGACCAACCGCGTATGGGGTTGTCAGTTAAACTTCGCCGCGGTTTTCTTTTTAATGATTTCTTCCCTCAAACGAGCCCTTTCCCGGATCTCTTCCACTTCGTCAAGGTTGTTTCTTAGGAGAGATTGATTGCCACCCTCGTTGAACTGAAGTGTTCGCCAGGTAGGTTCTCCTATCTCGACCGGGATCATGGCCTCTGCGCCGTATGTTAAGTTGAATGGTGACTCAGAGGTCGTAGAATGGGGAGTGGTCTGATATGCCAATAGTACGTGATGGAGTTGGTCTGGCCAATTTCCTTTCGATTCGTCCAGTCTCTTCTTTATATCTTTTAAGATGACCTTGTTTGCTGCCTCGGCCTGCCCATTAGTTTGTGGATGCTCCACTGAAGTGAAATGCTGTTTAATGCGGAGGCCCGACAACAATTCTTGGAACATTCGATCAACAAACTGAGTGTTGTTATCAGTTATTATGGCGGATGGGATATCGAAACGAGTGATTATGTTTCGCCAAGTGAATTTTTGGATATTCGCTGAGGTGATGGTGGCCAATGCTTCTGCCTCTATCCTTTTGGTGAAATAATCTATGGCAACTATCAAAAATTTCAATTGCCCCGTTGCTTGAGGGAAAGGTCCCAAGATGTCCATACCCCATTTGCAGAAAGGCCAAGGCGCTTGTGTTGTGGTTAATTCCCCTGGCGGGGCTTTGTGGAAGTCAGCGAAAAGTTAGCAACGAGTGCATTTTCGAGTAAGGTCTACGGCGTCCTTTTCCATTGTGGGCCAATAGTATCCAACACGTAACACCTTCTTGGCGAGTGAAGCGGCGCCCAAGTGATGCCCACAACTTCCTTCATGGATTTCTCTAAGGACATAATCTGCCCGCTCTGAACCAAGACAATTAAGCAAGAGGGCGGTGAATCCCCGCCGATATAGTGTCCCCCGGACTAGAGTGTACTAGGAGCAACATTTGAGGAATCGTTGCTTCTCTTTTAAATCAAAGGGAAGGTTACCATAGAGGATGTTTCGGATGAATGGGTCCGTCCAGTTGTCTGGGATCTCCACTTGTTCCACTGCCATGACACTTGGGTGGTAGACTGCACCCTGGACAACGGACCGATTGTTTCTGAGGCATTTGGTACTAGCGAGTTTGAACAAGATATATGCACGGGCATTGCTTTCACGGGGCACATGTTGAATGGTTGCTTCATCGAAGTTGGCCATGAGTTCTTTTACTTTGAGCAGATATTTCTCAAGGAGGGTATCATTGGTCTAGTATGCACCTGTAATTTGGGAAACAGCTAATTGGGAATCACTGCAAATCAATACCTTATGGGCGCCCACCTCTTTTGCTAGTTGTAACCCGGCGATGCAAGCCTCATATTCTGCCTGGTTATTGGAGGTTGGAAATGTGAAGGTGAGGGAATGCTTGATGGTTACTCCTTGTCCATCCTCCAACAGAATTCCAGCTCCGCTGCCCCTTGGATTAGAAGACCCGTCGACAAAGATAGTCCACACTTACTCTCGATCGCCCTCTGGTGCGGTCAGCTCGGCTAAGAAAAAAGACAGGACCTGGCTCTTGATGGTCGTGCGAGGTTCGAAACGGATGTCAAATTGTGAGAGTTCTATTGACCATGTGATCATCCGCCCAGCCAACTCTGGTTTATGTAATATTTGCTTGATTGGTTGATTGGTTCTGACAACAGTTGCATGAGATTGGAAGTATTGGTGCAACCTCCGCGGGACTATCAACAATGCATAAGCCACCTTTTCCAGCTTCTGATACCTCAATTATGGGCCTTGCAGGGCTTTGCTTGTAAAATAGACGGGATTTTGTCATTCTTCCGTTTCTCGGATCGACATGGTTGCGACCGCTTCATCGGACACGACCAGATACACATATAGAACCTCATTAGGCACTGGCTTGGAGAGAATAGGGGGCGGCCAAATATTGTTTGAAAATGTTGAACGCCGCTTCGCAATTGTCAGACCATTCACACCTCTTGCTCTTCTTCAACAACTGGAATAAGGGAAGTTAGTGTTTGGCGGCGGACGGGAGAAACCTGGACAACGTAGCTAGTCGCCCATTCAACTGTTGAATTTCTTTAACTGTGCGGGGGCTCCTCATGTCGATGATTTCCTGGCACTTGGATGGGTTCGCCTCAATCCCTCGACTAGTCAGAAGAAAACCGAGGAACTTGCCAGCTTCCATCCGAAGGTACATTTTTCTAGATTGAGCCTCATGTTGTACTTGAGGAGTTGTTGAAAAATATTTTCCAGAATGGATATATGATCTTCGCCGGGGAGGCTTTTGGCGATCCTATCATCCATGTAAACTTTCATGTGTTCTCCAATCTGCCCGGCAAACACCTTGCTCATCATTCTCTAGTAAGTCGCCCCAGCATTTTTCAACCCAAAAGGCATGACGGTGTAGCAGTAGGCGGCCTGATCAATGATGAATGTTGTTTTCTCCTGGTCGGGAGGGTTCATCGGAATCTGATTGTACCCGGAATAAGCGTCCATGAAGGATATTTACTGGTAGCCTGAAGAGTTATCCACCAAATGGTCAATATTGGCAAAAGGATAAGGGTCTTTAGGGCATACCTTATTGAGATCCGTATAATCCACGCACATCCGCCACTTCCCAGAAGGCTACTTTACTAACACAACATTCGTCAACCAAGTGGTGTAGGTGATCTCGCGGATGAAACCCGCCTCTAGCAACTCGGCAACCTTCAAGGCTACCTCTTTGGTCCTGTCAGTTCCCATTTTTCGCCTTCTCTGTGCCACCGGCTTAGCACCTTGTTTTGTTGTTAGCTGGTGGAAGACAAAGGAATGATCTATACCAGGCATGTATGCTGCTGACCAGGCGAAGAGGTCCTGGTTCGCTTTCAAAGATGCCTCCAGCTTCAACCTTTGACCAGGCCGAAGGGTGCTGCTAAGATAGACCACCTGTCCCGGGGATTGGCTCAACTGTAAAGTTGTTTTTCCCCCTCTAGCTGTGGTCGAAAGTCCCATTCGTCCGCTCGGACATCCAGTTCTACCATATGCACGCCCCGAGGTCTTTTGGAGGGGGGTACGTGTTGTTTGCTGAAGTGGGGGCGGAGGCTCATCTGGTAGCAACTGCGAGCTGAGTGCTGATCCCCTTTCATTGTGCAGACTTGGAGGCTGATTGAGAGGAACTTCATGCATAGATGGGGCGTAAAGACGATTGCTTCAAGCTTGTTCAAAGTTGGTCGGCCAATAATGGCGTTGTACGCTGAATCGCACTAGACTACCAAGAAATTTGTCTGGACCGTCCTACTCAAAGGGTGGTCGTCGATCGTTAGCCAAATCTCCACGTACCCCCTGGGGGTGATTCCTTGACCGGAAAATTCGACCAATTGCCCATCATATGGCAGGAGGTCGCGGTCATGGAGTTCCATCTTCTCAAACAAATCCTGGAAGATAATGTCAGATGAGCTACCCTGATCAATGAATATGCGACTAACCTTCTTGTTATTGAGCTTGGCAGTGATAACATGGGGATCATCGTGCCCTCGGACGACACCTTCATAATCACGGTCGTCGAATGTAATAGGGGGCGCTGATTTGTAGCTCTGTCTCTGCTGGGAGCTCCTGGCGGCGACATGCATTACCTCCCGCACATACTTCTTCTGGGCGGCCCTAGAGGTGCCTCCAGCGAAAAAGCCTCCTGAAATAGTGTTAATATCAACTGGGCTCCTTGGCCTTCGGTTGTCTGCACGGTGCCTATCCGCTTGAGGTCGTGGGGTAGGGCACCGTTGCTGAAATTGAGGAGGGGACCACCTTTTCGAAGACTCGGGTCGACGATGTTGTGGCGATCGCCGACGTTGTTCCAAGCCCATGATGAACCACTGTAAATGACCGGTCTGGATGAGATCCTCGATGGTGTCACAGAGTTGTGTGCAATCATTGGTCAGGTGGCCAAACATACTATGATAGCCACGGTATTTGGATCGGTCTTGTGGGCATGGCTTGGTAGGGCGTGGGCAGGGAAGTTGGACGAGGTGGGTGGAGATGACCTCCTGTAGAATCCTTGAGCGGCTGGCGTTCAGAGGGGTATATGTGGAGTATTTGGCCTTTTTAGGTAGTGAGGGTAGGTCGTCGGGGTGGTCGTGGAGTCTTGGTCGTTTGGCTTCCCGTGATGGGTGATGTATTTGGGGCTCGGTGTGGGTGTGAATATGATGGGTTTCTTCTAAATTGATGAATTGTTGGGCCTTGGAGCGGAGGTCTTCCATTGTAAGATCGGTGTACTTGGCTAACTCTGTGCGGAAGAGACCTTCTTGAATTCCCATAACGAGGACGTGCACTGCGACCTCAGGGCTCAAAGTACGTACCTTCATGGCATCGGTATTAAACTGATCTAGATACGCCCAGATGGATTCATTAGGTCCTTGGCGAATGCCAGACAGCATGTACGACGACCTTGGTTGCTCTTTGCTTGCCGTGAATCTTGTGTTGAAGGCTAAAGCTAGAGTTTCCCATGTGTTGATCCTGTTTGGAGCCAAATGAGTGAACCATTGGAGAGCCGCCTTTTTAAGAGTCAGGGGGAAGGCTCTGCACATGATTGGGTCGGTCGCCCCGTGAAATAACATGGAAGCCTCGAAAGCGTCAAGGTGATCTTGGGGGTTCGCCGTACCATCGTACTGGTCCATATTTGCGGGGCGGGTGAAGTGTGAGGGTAATGGGTAGGCCATCATGGTAGGTGTAAAGGGATGTCTAGCACCGCAGGAGTGGTGCGGGATTGGTTGGGATAGTAGGTGAGATTCGCTCGCTGACTCTTCACGGTTACTTTCGTGAATAGGGCGCTCCGAGCGATCCCCATGGTTTATCTTAGATTGGCGAAGTTCTTGTATTATGTCGGCTTGTTGCTGGATGAGCCGCTCTTAGTGTTCCCAGCATCTGGAGGAGGTGTTGGGTGGTTGGTTGTTGTTCTGGTGTGGTATGATGACTTCGGCTGGCTTGATGGGATGGTTGTCTTGGTGGGGGCAGGGTCAACTTGGCTGGTAGATAGAGCTCGGTTTCTAGTAGTCACCATGGTGTGAGTTCCCACAGACGGCGCCAATGTTCTTTCCTAGAACACAAAGGTACGGAACGGTAGTTGATCGGTTGCAGAGGATGGAGAGGAGGAAGAACGTCAATGTAGCAGGATGATGTAGAAGAGTTGGACCCGCCAGTGGAGGTACCTGAAAAGGTTCTCCGACGATCAAGTCAGTATATGAACTTGGGTGAGAAGTGTATGGGAATATGAGAATATGAGGAGATGGAGCAATAGAGTGAGTAATGCTTAAAGAGTAGAGGGATTAGAAAAATTTCAAGCTTGCAAATGCAGTGCTAGAGAATTCTCTAGGTATGTGGTAATATTTGCCCACCTCTGACAAATAATTATGAGTTTAAAATTTATGCACTAACAGTTTTAAAAACTTTTTATTATAGTATTAACAATGATTAACAAATTAATAGTGAATAATTTGCTGACATATAAAAAACATCAATATATACATATTAAATCCTATAATTTTCTGGAATACTAATTCCATTTCTCCTCATATATATCACAGTGAAAGCCGTATAATAATCCATAACAATGAGTAAGACAAAAAATAGTTAAAATATATAGAATTATGTGAGCCAAAAGTTGGAACGTTATTCTCTCAATCTCATCTGATATCGACCGAAATAAATTTTATTATCAATATACCATATTTTCATTGGTGAAAGATACAGTTTGATAAAATCAATTTCTGTTTAAGAGTGACTACTTTTATGCTGTTATTAATGTGGTTAACGTTAGAATTGTGGAGTTGAGCGGGTAAGAGAGAACAACGGTCAGGAAGACAAACTAAAGTAATAAAGAATCTCTGTGCTCACTCTTCCTCTGTTCATTCCCAACGGTAACTTCTCTGAACTTGCTCACCGGCTGGGCCCACTCTATCAATGAAACAAAGCTCAATAAAAGAAAAAATCCATATACAAATAATATAACTATTTTTTTTTATAGTTTTACAACATCATTTACTATTCATATTCAATAATTATTAATTCTTTTAAAAAATAATAATATAAATAAATAATATGTGATATATTGGTCATACACAAATTTTTATACTTATAATATATAAATATTATAGTATTTTAATAAAATAAAAGTTAAGTCAATGCTCGACATGTATAGATCACTTTATTTTATTTTGTTAACTCTTTTTTATATTTGTTCTAATTCATTTTATTTTAGTTTTTTTTGTACTATGAAATATATTTTTTCCTCACCTTTTTTGTTAATGAACTAATCGATTTCAGAGTTAATAACTGTATTTTCTAACAAATATCGCTTCCAAGAATTATACATCAACTATGGGAATCCAGTGAAGTTTTACACGACCACCATCTTGTTAGTATATTATTTTAGTTTACTCTATTAGGTTTTTCAATATGATTCTTAATGCAGAAATTCGCAAAACAATAAATATATGCTCGTAGGTTAATAATATTTTATGCGTATTATAAGATCAGTTCAAATGAAAAAATAGTGTATATCTTAATAATATAGATTTTTTTGTAATTTGATACATTATTTATTATTCATATATAATAATTATTAATTATTGAATAAAATAATACATATAAATATTGAACGATACGTACAGGATTGATAATAATTGAGATGAATACTAAATATATTCCCAAAACTTATTCATTAGGAATTTTTAAAATCATTCCTAAATGACAAATTTAAAACCCTATTTATTCACATTATTAGTAGACTGCAGAGTGCAGTCATGGCCAACAAATTTATCTGTTTTACAACTTTTTCCAGCCATTACTTCCCTGACTCTTACCCCAAGTTACATTCTCATACTCTTTAGTTTATTATTTATTTAATAATCACTTAGTATAATATAGGTATGTGTAAAGTTTCCTACATAGTTAGAACATTATATATTATTTTTTTGTATTATTTTTTTTAAAATTTAATAATGATTAAAATAAATGGTAAGTGATAGGATGACAATGTATAAGATTTATACACTTTCAAATCATACATTTTTTCTCTTCGTATAATCTCTTTAAAATAACCTACAGCAAAGAATTAGTAGGTGTTAATTAACCTTAAATAACTCTATTTTACAACTATAGTTATATCAATTAATGATAGTTAAATATGTGCTAATACATTAATTTGGTATAAACAGAATGTATCCCTCTTTAAAAAACCAGCAAAACATTGAATAATATGTTTGCCATTATACCTTCCCTAATTAATAGGATGAATAATGAGTTGAGTGATAATGTGTGACTTAATTATTAAAAGGATATAAATGGTAATGGCAAAATCTGAAAATAATAATAATTTAATATAAATAGACATATTATTTACATTTATTAATATACACTCCACAACCTCTAAAGACAATTATTTCATTATTTATTGTTTTATTTTTTTAATGAGAAAAACATATATGCATTACCTTATTCTTTAATGAGAAAAATATATATATAGTGACAATGTATGAATTTTATACATTTAATCATAGTCGACTCTTCAAAAAATAATACAAATTGATGATAAATAATACATGTATAAATCTTTATATTAACATACATATATATTATGATCTTTTTTTTTAGTTTTTTCCCATTTTAACTATACTGATTAAGTCTAAGATAATATTAATTACTTATTTACCAATTATATATGTAATATAATGCAATTTGTTAATATTCAAAATTCACATATAACAATTTTAGTTATATTATAATATAAATATTAGTATAAAATGTAATTAAATAGATCAATTCATTAAATTTAATATGACTTTTAGATAAGTATGGTATGTTATACTAAACATGCTTTGTAAGAAGCTATAGTCTAGTATGTTCATGAAAAAAATTCTAACATGTATGATCTCTTATAAGTTAAGTAATAAGTCATTTTAACTAGACATAACTTATTTCCATCAAAAATTCTCAATATAAAATTTATATATTCAATTAAATCAAATTCTATTAACATCAATGAAATTCATTCACCACATTTCTTCTCAAAGTTTTAACCGATTAATAATTTTATTTTAGATTTGTTAATTTTGAATATCATGATTATATTACGATCACTATAAAGGTAATATAATACTTAAAATGAGTAAAAATTAGTAAAATCAAGCTTGAATCGACTTAACTAGTTGAGGATTGGTTTGAGTCAAGTTGAATGAAAAATATATTTTTACTTTAAGATCGGCTCAATTAAATGTCTTTGACCTTGTTATTAGGCTCAAATTTGTATCGTCCTCTAATTAAATGATGAAGAATAATATATATGTATTGTGAGTGTAAAAATTTATACACAATTAATACATTATTTATCATTAATTTGAATTACTTTTTTGAAGAACAAGAATGATAAAACATGAATGATGAATGATACAATAATACTGTATAAAACTCACACGCTCTTGATGTATACATTTTTTTCTATTTTTAAATCGATTTCTATTTAAAACTTACCATATGTATTATATTCATCTATTAATATGAAAACTCTATTTATATAATAATTATAATTTAGTTTTTAAATTATGTATATATTATGTTTATATATATGTATTATATATTAAATATGTATAAATTTAGAGATTTTCTAGTGTGCATATATATATATCAATTTAAAGATTTAGCTCTAGTTTGACTCATTTATCTAACTAATTCAATTTTTAACTTAAATTGAACTCATTTGATTCATGATCACAATAACGCGTTAAGTTTAAGATGAATATCAACCTAATTCTATGCACTATAAGTCCTACTATTTTGCAAACTGCTCTTAGAATAATTTGGATTTATTGATAAAATTGAGTAAAATTTAGATTTTCTCTTCCTTTGACCAAATTTCCTCTAAATTAAAAGTTAGTAGTGATATAAAAGAAAACCAAGTTTTAGAATAACCTTTTAACACCAAGCCTTGAGCAATTTACACTCTTTCCCTAATGGCAAAGAAAATGCAAAGAATGTGAAGTAAGGAAAGGGTCAAATTAGCGAGTTCATACAAAGTAGTAGCACAAACAAGGGAAGAAGAGTGTGCCAAATACAATTGCATGGTCAAAGAACGTTTTAAAAAAATTGAGTGTGATAGCAATGCTTCGCTATTAACACGTAATGACGTAAATAAAGATGGGCCCACACTGACTTTCATAATTCTCTATTTAAACTAAACCTCAAATATCTTTATCTCTTCACAATAACAAAGCATAATTAAAAAAAGAACAAGACTAGTTCCAACGTTAGAATTTCGAACACCACCACCAACGTTTATCAAACATGTCGTGCTCCGTCGCGGTTTCAAGTTCTCCGGTGTTCTCACCTTCTTCTTCTCTTTTTTGTACAAAGCCTTCTATTTTATCTTCTTCTCCAGATTCACATACCCTTTCTCTTTCTCATCTCAAACCTTCTTCTTCTGGAACGGCGTCGTGTTGTTCTTCTCCTTCTAATTCTACTTCTTCGCCTTCTTCTCCTTTTCGGCTTCGTCTTTCTAAGCCTCCGGTTATATCCTCTACGTCTCCGAACGGAGCTGTTTTGAAGAGGAAGAGGCCGGCCAGGCTTGATATACCGGTTTCTTCTCTCACATTTGGGGTTCCGGCGACGCCGTCTGCGGTGGCTAGGGATGTGGTAGAGGCTGAAGGAGATGGGTTTTCTGTTTATTGTAAGAGAGGAAGGAGGGAGTATATGGAGGATCGTTATTCTGCTGCTGATAATCTACGTGGTGAATCCAAAATGGTAATGTTTTTAATTTTTTAATTTATGTTTTATTTTGGACTTTAATTTGTTGAGTGATTGATCAGGTTATGATTTTGGGACATGGGGTTGTCGAAAGTTTGAAACTTTCTTTCTGATTTTGATATGGGTAGTATTAAATTGTTGAATAGCTTTGGATATTTATGAATTTGCCTTTTGAAGTTGTGGTATGCAGTATTTATTGATTTTTTTGTTTCAAATTTGTGAATTTATAGTTGCATCTGGAAAGTTCTGAGATTTATTAAGTTTCAAAGCAACTTTTTTGCTGAAAAAAGTTAGCTGCTAGGAAAGTCTTCAATTTGATTCATGAAGAGATAAATAAACCCTTTAATTCAATGTTTGAGTATTTGTTATAATGTTATGAAGTTGGCTAAGTAATTAATGTGTGGGACAATATCTAGCTGCATGAATTAATTATTTACCTGTGTTATGTATAGATAGTTGAGACAAAGAAATTAGGGAAAGATCATAATGAATGTAATGTTAGTTGAGATTTGCAGAATATACTCTTGATTTTCATGTTTAATGAGCTAAATGGATGAGATCATTATAGGGCAATCAAATCTAACATGTAAGTCTGTTTTATGATAACTGCAGGCTTTTTTCGGTGTATTTGATGGACATGGAGGTGCCAAAGCTGCAGATTTTGCTGCGAAGAACTTAGAAAAGAATGTCTTAGATGAAGTGATTAGTAGTGATCAAGAAGATATCGAGGAGGCGGTGAAGCGTGGTTACCTCAACACTGATTCTGATTTCTTAAAAGAGGATCTCACTGGTGGTTCATGCTGTGTGACAGCACTGATTAGAAATGGTAACCTTGTGGTGTCCAACGCTGGTGATTGTCGTGCTGTCATAAGCCGAAGCGGTGTTGCAGAGGCCCTAACATCTGATCATCGACCTTCAAGGGAAGATGAAAAGGAAAGAATTGAGACTCTGGTAAGCATATGAGCATGATAGTGGTTTGCCTTTTGTGTTTGGTTACTGAAACTCATGTTTGAGTTAGGCTTTGTCGGTTCTAATGTGTTGAAATTTGCTCTCCAGGGTGGCTATGTTGATTTATGCCGTGGTGTTTGGAGGATCCAGGGATCTCTTGCTGTGTCTAGAGGAATCGGAGATCGCCACATGAAACAATGGGTGACAGCAGAACCTGAGACCAAAGTTCTCAGAATTGAACCTGAACATGACTTGTTAATCTTAGCTTCAGATGGATTATGGGATAAGGTATAAAACCTAAGCAATTAATTTCACTTTTACAACTCCCTTAGTATTGCAGAACATTGTTGCTAATTCTTTCTCATTCTGTTTCAGGTTAGTAATCAGGAAGCAGTAGATATCGCTCGTTCTTTTTTCGCCGGGAACAATAAACCACAACCATTGCTGGCTTGTAAAAAGCTTGTAGATTTGTCAGTTTCGCGCGGCTCCATGGATGATACAAGTGTTATGGTAATCAAGTTGGAGCAATATATTTAGAATTCCTTCAGTAGAAGAGAAGGTGTTGCCTGATGATAGAGTAGCTAATTCTTTTCTGTATATATCTGATGGATGACTTTACTTCAATTTTTTGAATAGATAGCTGAGTAGAGGGTATTAACAAAATGACTTAGGTAACTTATTTCTTAGAATGATATTGAGTTAAGAAGGATTAAATTACTTCATACATTATTATTATGGTAATTCATTCATTTTTATATATTGAAGGTATCAAATTCTTATGAATTTAACTATTTCCATTTTGAATATTTAAATGTAGATTTGGATTTGGATTTGAATTTTCTCATGTTGAATACATGGGAGAGTTATATTACATAGAGAAAGACTACTTTGTCTCATGTTGGGTCATGGTGAAATTTCGATTTCCTATCACTATTGGATTATATCAATGATAGACTTTGAGTCCTGATCTTTTACAACAAAAAAAACTATAGGCAAAAGTAAAAATATTATGAAGCATATCAATAATTTATTTATATACGAAATGAGAGAAAAAATGCTTGCTATTGTCATTGATGTATAATTGATGATTGAATAATCATTCATGATTGATCTTCACATGATAAAATTTGTGTTTGTGTCTCTTTAAACATAACGGTTATCCAAATTCTTCACCCCCTTAAGCTTATAGATAAAGCATAACGTTTGATTTTTTTGGGTTAACAAACAAACAAATTATTTTCACAATTAGGGGTCTAATCATTAGAAAAGTGATACCTAAGAAATGGAAATGACTTGCTGTTCACTTCTTTTCAAAATGGAAATGATGTTAGTATATATATTATTTTTAGTTAAGATTGAATAATAATTATAATATAAATGGTAAAAGATATATTGATATTATAAAAAATTCTTATACTATAAATATGTATATGTTAGATTGTTGACTATAAAATAACATCATGAACTAAGATCGTCTTTCCCCAATATTTTTCATGTTTCCCTATTCTGGTTGAATCAAAATCTGCCAACGTAGCACCTCATTTTAATTTTATTTTATAAAGTAATATATTAATATCTATATGTCTGGTAGCACTATGGGTAGAAATTGACCAAGTTTCATGGTAATTAGGAGCACTGACTAGGTCTCTCTGCCGACCACTGAGTTGAATAAATTAGGACCAAGAAAGAATCATATCCATTGCCAAATTTGTCTCTAGCAACTATTCCCGCACAGAATAAATGAATCATTCATAAACAAGTAGCTCATTGTTCGTTCTAGATCAATAGAGTCAACAAAGGAACATTATGTAACCGAAGTCATATGGTACTTAAGATGGATGAAGAGTTTACTGAATAAAATGATAATGTGATAAATTTTTGAGTCTTACATAATATAAATACTAACATATTGACATTTTGTTTATTAAAAAAAAAGTTAGGTATATTTAACTTGTTTTTAGAATTTGATTACATACCTATATTTTAACGATGAGGTGATATTCAAGTTACCTTAATGATGCACCTACCGATTAATTTATTTCTCCGTTTTAATTAAGGAAAACTCATCCGAAGACCGGCAGATTTATAAGAATATTTTTTGTTACTTCTAAAATATTTAGCACCAAAAAAAGACTACACTAAATAATTGTTATAATAACTAACATTTAAATGTACATACCTATCACGCACCATACATTCACGATTACTAAATCAAAATTAATACTTTTATGACAACTAGATAATGATTGGATTTGGATATTATTTTGGTCTTGTTTGATTATTGTTTCTACATAAAAAATAATGCACTTTGTACACATTAAGATGGGGATATAATATAATAATGAAGTGATAATTGACAAATTTGATATTTGTTTATGCAATTATACTTGACTTGAAACTGAGTTAGGATATTAAATATGTCTCAGGAGGGTTCGAGGCATTGAGACTAAACTACACTCATGACACGTTATCACTTGGCGTTCCTTCGAGGAAGGCACAACATGTTTCTCAAATGTACACACCAAATGGTCTTATATATAATACGATCCCCACATAAATGTACAAGATTCGATAAGAAAGTGAGAACATGCATGTAACCAAACCTAAAGATCCAATTACCAAACAACATTTTTAGTAATATGCAGTGCATGTACCACATACCATTTGAAACATGCCAATAATATATGCTATGAATGATCTTGAGGGATTAAATTGAAATACATGTTCCTAACATTAAATTGAAATCTAGTTTTAAACTAGTGCAAGTGATGATGAATGATCTCGAGGAACATGATTGGATGCAAATGTACGGCTTACTCCCCAAGGTGATTCTAGAGCAGATTTTTTTCAAGAAGTAGAATAGAGCAGAATTTTTTATTACATTATACACTACAAAAAATTATCCGATTAGCCACGGTTAAAACTGTCGCTATTGTACCACAAAACCGTGGCAAAATACAGCAGCCACGGTTTCCTCTACCCTAGCAATTACTGGCGTTGCAAAAATTTTGCCACGGTCTGTTTATGATATGGCCACGTATTCACCAAGTGTGGTAACATTTCTTTAACCACAGTTTCAACCGTGGCTAATGTGACTACAACCGTGGCTAATGTTTACCATTAATTTAACCACATTTTAACCGTGGCTAATTATTTATTCAGTTATTCACATATTCCTCTCCTCATCCTCTCTAGCAATCATTATATTCCATAAAATAACGATAAAAAGAAAGCAAGATAAATTAAATATTTACAAGCTAAAATTGATTCTCAATTTACAAAATATTATTTCCTTTCACATTTCTTTCTATCATAATTCTTTCTATCATAAAAAGAAAGCAAGATAAATAAATAAGAAAGTCATATAAATAGGAAGGAGTATTTTAGCACACACACGTACATATATTATCTTAAAAAATTAGATAAACATGGAGTAAAATTGATATTTTATTAATACTCATACAAATATATTGGATATTCCATACTCCTACATACACTCTAAAAGATCCAATTTATTATGAAGAAAAGATCACATTAGCTACAAAAATAGAAATATATCACAATCTGGCTAGTCACATACATATCTGTAAAATGTTAATTGTAGACACCCCACACTAGTAACACTTTGTTCATAATCTACATAGTCAATGAAATTGATCATGTTCAAAGTCTCTCATCAAATCTGGCTAGAAAAAACTACCCTTATTTGTGTAGCCATAATCACAAAACATAGTCAAAAAAACATAAACGGCATCATTATATTATATTGCAAATGTAGTTTAGTAATTTACTGGTTTTCTAACCACTCAACATCACACCACAAATCATGTTATACATGTGGTAAAAAATAGAAATTATAAAGTCAGCTGAACAAAAAGCGCGACCATCACGCAATGCACAAGGCTCTCACACCTAGAGCCTCACCCCATTTCTAACTACAACCTTACTCGTTGCGCCGAGTCTACACGAAACAATGATGCTAAATTAAAAGAGACACAAAGCCACAACAATCACACGAGATAAAAACTTGCAAATATACCTCTCTTCCAAGATGGAAAGGAACTTCAGGTCCACCAGTGATCTCAACAGCAACGACTCCACCCAACTGCGTTACCATAAAATTTAACATTTAAACACAACACCACCAAAATAACCTAACCAAAATTTTCCACATCTTATATCTAACAAATTAACAATCTCTAATAACGCAGTGGTAAAATGAAAAGGAAAAAAAAGAAATGGACAATAAATTCTGACTTGGTCGAAATCAGCGTAGCTCAAGATAGGGAACTGCTCCTTGATTGGCTCCAAAAGCCTAACAACGATATCAAGACCGTTGTTAGCACCGTGAGCAAGTTCAGCTGCATGCTTAATAGTCCCGAATGGACCACCGGTCTTCGTTTTCACGTCATAGGTTCCAGCCGAGTGCCATCTACATTAAATAATATAATATTATATAAATCAGAATAAAAATAAAATAAAAAATTAGATAAATAACATCAATCGAAGAGGGAGCATAGAAGCATACGCTAGACGGAGGATCAGAGGAGCACAGCCCTTCTCAGCGATGAAACCTCTCAGCTTCTTCTTCGCCTTCTCAACGACTTTCTAG
>NC_032010.1:21150050-21211016 GCF_001865875.1 Lupinus angustifolius
TTTTAAACCATGACTGCATAAAGCTACAACAGAGCACATAAATCATATAAACTAAACTGAAATCATATAAATTAAAAAGACATACCATATTTTGCAACAATGCTAGCCTTCTTTATTCTCTTAGTCTGCAAAAACGAGACAGTTCACAATGCAATCAATTATAAAAAAATTATGCCTAACAAATTGAAGTGAAAATTGGGGTTTCAAGAACAAAATCCTAGATTCCTAAGTTTCCTCTATCTGTATGTTAGAAAACGAAAAATGAATAGATCGAAAAATTAGAAGACCTAAAATTCAAAAGAATATGTAAACTAAGCTTAACAATAGATCTTTAACCACTCACTCATTCTCCCCTCCCTCCATTCCCCTTTGATTGTACTATTTTTTTCTAAATCTGTTTCTAACAATGACAAGAAGTTTGCAGTGAGTTCCTAACAATTCAATAATCAAGTAACTTCATCAAAAGACTTCAAAATCAAGCATCAAATTGAATTATTTAAAGGAGTCAGTACCAAAAAAATCAAAGATTGAATTGAAAAACAATCCAATATAATTAAATTACTTCAAATTTCACGGAGCAGCATTTCCCTCATAACATATGCACTATTGGTACAAAATGAAACGCTTATAAGATTAAAGGGAGCAGAAATAAAGTTATCTATCTTACTTGCATGCATAACATTAGAAGATTTGAAACATCCAAATTTATAACTAAAAAATTAAGGGTTGAGATTGGCAAAATCTTATTTTTAGAAATATGAAACAAAATTATAAAATTTAAAAAGAAAAAGTTCAATTAAAGAAGCTGCAAAATGAGATTTGCATGTACATCATTGATTAAGAAGCTGAAAAAAGGTGAATTGAAGAAGCAAACAAGGAAGATGGTGACGAAAACATCGTTGATTCAATATTGAGGTTGAATAAAGAGATTTGAATGGCGTTGTGGGGAAGAGAGTGCCAAGAAGGAAGTGATTCAATGCTGAAGTTAGTGAAGTGATTCAATGCAAAAATAAGATAAAACTAAGAAAATTTGTGTCATTTCCACTTCTTTTGCCATGGGCCTGCATGTAGTAGCAAATTTGGGGCCCAATATTAATTTTGCTTCGCTTTTAGCAATTGTGGCTGAAATGTGGTGGCAATATGCCTTTTATTTTGTAGTGATAGAACAAAGAATACCATAAATAAAGGGAATAAACCTACGTGCCAAAAGTGCAACAAATTCCTATTAAACAAAACCCACCATGGTATATATGCTTAACCTTATGTACCCTCAAATAGTCCACCGCAAAGTGAATGAATAAACAGCGATAAAATGTAACTAGAGGGAAACACAAATACTTATCGAATTTCCCTTTAACATTTGCATAATGTCATTATTTTCAACCTTCACTTATTAATAATGCCATGGAATGGAATAAAGTCAATAAACCTTACTTTCATAACAAGATTGGATAAAGTAAAAAACAGCCTCCCTTAATGCCGTATCATACTAGGGAGTGTCTTGCGAATGACTATTTCTCAAAGCATGAAGCAATACATTATATTTGTGATTGATGGGCCCAACCTTTATTATATTTAGATGTTACACAAATTATAATTACTTTAAAATAAGATTGTGTTAACAAGCTAAGTGACATAAGAATATCGTTCCTGTATACAAAAGAAAAAAAATTAAAATTTAAAAAACTAAACTCTATTATAAAGGTTATACTAAACATCAAAATTTAAAAAGCTAAAGTCATTAAATTTTGTAAAATAAAATGCTTCTGAGGGCTAACTATGATTTCTAAGTAGATATAAGAGGAGTAAAGATCATCTCTATTAATGGAAAGACAAGTACCACAAAAAACAAATGAAATAATAATATGGTAAAATATTTTTATTCTTTTATATTCAATATAATAACATTTTTGTCATTCGAAATACTAAAATTATGTACTTACCTTCCATTAATGGAGAGGATCCTTGTTTATATAAGAGAGGTAATGGGCAACATAATGAGGTGATATTTGCATGTATCGCGCAAATTATGCTATGTTTTGAGTGCATTAACACTACATGAACATCTCATATACCAATAACTACGTCTCTTTTGTCTCACTATTCCAAGACAAACTTCCCTGCCATTGCAATTTGCAACAAACCCACTTCCCCTCTTCATATTCTTTATTATAAGTTAATCAAATTCAATTTTCCTTCTTGTTTTAATGGCAATGTAATTGAATGTGGGTATCTCTGACCCTATGGGTCAACAATGGATTACACGTCTTTTGCTTCTTTTATTTGTTCAATGGCTCTATCTATTCTTTTAAGACCGAAGAAATAATAAAAATGTTCTAACATCTTACTTTTTAAATTTAGTTTAATCGATTGTGGGATACAAGAGGAAAAATCTGAGCTAAAGTTAGCAACATGTACCTCTTGCAGTATTCGTCCAGCAAGTGAAATTTCTATTCTTCATTATTGGCACGTAAATTTTGAAAAGTAGAGTTTAACCAAAGTAATAGGATATTATTATTTGTAACGTTTTGACATACAAGGTAATATGTAATTTTTTGAAGAATTTAATATTTAAGTATTATTGATAATGTAATTTTTTATACATTCAGTCTATTATCGAGTATTTATGTGCATCACTTTAGTAGCCAATAATAGTGAATAACAAATATAGAAGATATAAATATAAATATAGATCTACTAATTCTAATAGTATAATATGATTTGGATATATAATTATTACTAAAAGTAAATAAGAAAAAAATTAATTTACGTCATCTATTATCAATTCCCTCATTTAACTACTAGCCTATTGTTGTGTTTGTCAACTCTCATTTTTTGTATTATGAGATAATATTTTCACAAATAAAAGTTATTTAAATTAAAGTTTTAAAAAAAAATATACACCTCTTTTATGAATAGTAGGTTTAATTTTAGATAAATAATAGAAATAAAATTTAATTTATAAATTTAAAGTATTATTAAGGATAAAATAAAAATTACCCCACATGACTATTTATTCCATTTATAGTACTATATGTACAAATTAATGATAAGAGTATTGTTATATTCTCCTACTAAATTTTTTTATGAATCTTTTTATTCATAAAAGGTGACACATTTTACTTGTAGATCAATCATTAATAAATAAAATATCATATTATAATATATGTCACTTTGAAAAAAATTAGTCTGAAGAATATATCAATTTTTTATTCATAATTAAATAAAAAGATATCACATTTTAGAATTTTGGAGGCAACTATTATCAAGAGGTTACTTCACTCCTCTCTGGTACTGGATTATATTTGGAGAAAGATAAATTTTAATTTTTTATATTATTTAATTTAAAAATTAACAAAATTACCTTGGATTTTTTATATGTCACATGTGAAGAGATCTATCTACCGAACTATCTCAAGTTCTCAACTCTTAATAGCAGTGTGGCGGCATGTGTGAACAGGCATCACATGTTCTAATTCAAGTTAAACCATTAAACAATAACAGGGAGCCACGTTTATAAATGTCATCTACGTTGCTCAGGTTAATTCATTGTCGGTTCTAATGTTCAACTTATAAACATCAATTATAATACCTTATTATTTTTTTGACTGTGCACATTTCGATGAATGATAATTAATTTTCTTAAGGTAACATTATTATCTTCCCCCACAAGATTAATAACGAGAGAAAGATGTATATAATGATAATGTAAAAATTTTATATTATGTTATTGTCGCTCAATATTTATATTTTATTATTGTTGCTTTTATAAAAAATAAATCTAAAAGAATGATAAATAATATAATGATTGTACATAATTTTTTATCTTAGTGATGTATAAGATGATAAATATTTTTAACATTTAACTCTTAAACAAAAATCTTCCGATGAGAACACTTGAGTCAATATCTATCCTTTTGCCCACTTTCCATATAAATGTGGACACGACACACCGCGTCACATAAATATATGGCAAGTCACGAAACACGTTACTTAACCCTCATAACAATCACTTTACTACACTATCTCAACCAAAACAAGTTGGTCACCGAGTAAGCTTACCACAATTTATATCCTATTCTATTCTTATTTGAACTCTTTCGTGTCTTCGTGTTACAGGATTAATTTGAAGTTGACCAATAAATCTTTCCTACCCATCAAAATTTCATCCCATAATTATGTAGAAATCGTGGTGGTGGGTACCCATTGCAAGCCAAATGGCATGGTTCTAGAATTTGTAATTTGATTCTACTTGCCACTTTTAAAGGTTTTATTAATGATTAAGGGAAGATAATTAAATGAAAAATAACGTTGAGTTTGAATTCCAGCATTCCCTTTCAAACCTTTTTTTGTCCATATATATCTAGTTTTATGCCAAAAGTCATGTTTATGTGGACTAAACCCTTCCTTCGTTTCCCTTCCACATCCGTAAGGCTTTGTCTATTTTTAAATATCACATTTCGTCAAATCAATGCCAATGTCCCTCATAAGAGTTTTAAGCACCCTGAATTTGAGTTTGCATCCACGGAACCAAGACAAAATAAAATACAAGTAATAATGATTCATAAAAAGGAAATCGTATACCCCTTGCAATAATCTAATTGCATATTAATTCCGTAATAGCTTTTTAATTTCAATAATTTGGCCACAAAAAAGTAGTAGTTGGAAAATGAAACACTTGGCCCTCTAGGGGTGAAGTACTTACTACAATTACCTTTTTTTGAAGAGGTTCTACACTTACTTGAACAAGAGATTTTGGTGATTTCTTCTTTATAATTTAAGCCGAATCACCTAAACCGATTTAGGTTAGATCTTATCTTTGAAATCCAAAAGAAAGTTTAAAGACCAGGTACCACATACTTAATAGGGAAGTGAAGAACCACGTGCCAAATTGTCTCAATAATATCACTAACGCGAGAAAACATATAGAACTCTATCATCTTCTTAAAACTAAAGTCCAAAATCCATGTACCAACAAAGTACCTAAATTAGTAAATTACAACCAAATGAAAATAGGAATTAAAAACTATTAAAATTGTGGTAATAATAAAAGAATAATATATCTAATGGAAGTGTAGGGGTGCACGTTACATACTTGAAGTCTAACTAAACTCTATAGCTAAAGCCACACAAAAACATCATGGCCAAATTCTCCAAACATTTCCGTATCTCCTTTATCAGCCTCTGCCACTCTCTTCATAATGGCGTGGACCAACAATTTTGGGCCACGTCACGTTTTGTCCACCCCATTCCATTTTACTACCACCTTCTTATGTTCCACGTAGCTAACATAAAGATTGACTCAGATGAGAATAATATGATTATTGGAAGAATCATAATTAATTAAAATTAAAAAATATATGTACATAATTTTTGTAAATAATCATCTGATTACTAATTAATTTTTAATTTTAAATTACTTTTATGTCATAATTGTTCTCAATCGAGTCTAGTTAATGTAAATGCATCTTTGACTATTTGCATTTTTTGTTTTTTTATCTATTTGAAGAACAAAAATAGGCGTTCTTTTTTTTTTACCTAACTTTTCTAAATTTATTTATAAATTCTTGTGGTATCTATAACTTTTCTGTACATAAAAATATGATAAACTAATATACCAGAACATCAATTCGAATTGTTCACACCCACCTTTCAACCAGAAAGCTAAATTCCCCACCACAACCACATGTTTAAATTAATAATTCTTGCAACAAGACAATATGTAATAGTTATTAAAAATCCCATGCAATGTAATAAACTCATTAAATAAAACACCCTTCACCTATTTTTTTTTTTGTTTCCCACACTGAAGGCAATCCTATCTGAGCTGTGAACATCTATAGGTCTAACTCTCCCAGTAGGCATTTTTTACATCCACAAGACTCGAACCTAAGACTTTGCCTAAGAGGAATCAAACATGAACCAATGCTCGTTGGTAACACCCCTTCAGCTATGCGCCATTGCTCCTCTCCCCTTTTTATAAGAAAACTTGTCGAACCTATTGCTTGAACCAATAACAATTTTGAAAAACCACTTAAAACTAAATTATACGTGATAGCCAAAAGTAATCATCGTCAAATTGTGACATAAAAAAGTTAAAATGAAAAGAAGATGATGAATTCAATCGGAAAGGATGTGGATAAGGATTAAAAAACTCATCTCCTAACGAACAAAGATAGTATTCTATACTTGAAAACACCACTACCGTAAAAACCATTACCACTTGGGACTGGGACTTCCTTCCTAGCCTCACAAATCATCACCGCTTTTCTTAATTATCCACTTTCCATAAATTCCACGCTGTATCATAAAAACATTAGAAAAACAAAAACCCCGAATATTAGAAATTAGAACCAACACAACACACTTTCGCAACGTGTATATATACCCCCATTTGTGAAAAAATTCATAAAGAACACAGGACGCGATTTCAAGTTTGAAAAAACGAGTTAGTGAAGTTGAGCAGAAATAAATACTCTTCAATAATATGGGTTCTTGGGTAAGAGGCAAATGCATCGGTAAGGGTGCGTTTGGCACCGTCGATATTGCGGTTGCTAAATCTAACGGTCAACTATTTGCGGTTAAATCAGTTGATCTTAAAACGGGTCTACCGGGTCAGATAGAGGCGCTGGAAAACGAAATTAAGATTCTACGGGGTATGAATTCGCCTCACGTGATTAAATTCCTCGGCGATGATATCACGTGCGAGGGAACGACGTCGTATCACAATCTTCACTTAGAGTACATGCCAGGTGGCACCGTCGCTGACATGGACCATGCTGACGTGGATGAATTGTTAGTGAGGCGCTACGCTTGGTGTCTGGTTCACGCGCTTCGCGACGTTCACGAGCTTGGCGTCGTGCATTGCGACGTGAAGGGAAGGAACGTGCTCCTCGCCGGTGAAGGCTCCGTTGCGAAGCTTGCTGATTTCGGCTCTGCAGTGGAATTCACCGGCGAGGATCATGTGCTTCCACGTGGAAGTCCTATGTGGATGGCGCCGGAGGTTATTCGCCGGGAGTATCAGGGGCCGGAATCCGACGTGTGGTCTCTAGGATGCACCGTGATTGAGATGGTTACCGGGAAAATGCCGTGGGAGGACGACGGCTTTGAGACACTGAATCGAATTGGATTCTCCGGCGAGTTACCGGAGTTTCCAGCGGAATTATCTGAGCTAGGGCATGATTTTCTCGAGAAATGTCTAAGAAGGGATCCGAAAGAAAGATGGAGCTGTAATCAGCTACTTCAGCACCCATTTTTGGTGATGGATTCTTCAAATAACGTTACGGAATCGTCGCCACGGTGCGTTTTGGACTGGTTTGACTCGGAATTCACCGAGTCAGAAGAAGAAGAGAAGGAATTGGATAGTGAAAATGAAAATTCAGCGAAGGGTAGGATCGGTAAATTAGCAATGGAGGTAAGGGTAAATTGGGAAATAGAGGGATGGGTGGAGGTAAGGGCAATTATGTCATCTGAAGTAGAACCATCAAATAAAATGGAAGAGGAGAAAGAAAAAGGGGCAGATTGGGAAATTGGAAATGTGGCAAGGGTAGAAGAGGAAATGAAGGCATCAAGTGGTTTGGAATTAGGAAAAGTGAAAAATGGAAGGGTAAAACGGGAAAAGCGTAGAAATGGGAGGTTGGTGTGGCGGTGTGAATGTGAGGAGTGTAACCGCAACCGTAAGAAGAGGGTAATAGTTGGCGGTGGTTGTGGTTGGAGGTGTCGGCATAAGTTGGATAGGATAAATGGAATATTCAGCATTTACAACTTGCCTTGTAAATTATTCAAATCATTAATGAAATCATATTTAAATATGCGATGCTTTTCAATTATTCTCCGTTGCTTACTTTTTAATCTAACTGCATGTCACAAAAATGTGGTCTGTAAAAAGAGAGAAAAACATTAAAGAAAGAAAAGAAATGATAAATTAATAATTGTTAAATTATGAGGGACAAGGGGTTGATGTCATGGCTGATGGTCGAAACGTTGGAGATGGGCAATAAAGGAATAAAGTGGGTGTGTTGTAGAATATCCATCTTTGATGCACACTTGCACTCTCTTGCACACATGACATCAATTATCATGCTACCTTTAGTTTTCATCTGGATTAAAAAATCAAGATTAGAAAATATAAAATATAGACCAGGCCCATAAATACATGATTTTTCATTTAACCTATATAAAGTTTTATACTAATAATATAAAAAAATGATGAACTAATATCACATATTTGTAACCATCTAAGTTACATCAAAGCAATACAATGATATATATTATTCTCCATTTATCCGAATGACCACTCACATCGTTTGATATTTTAATTTCCCACTAATTTTTAACAATTTATACTGTAAAAGCTTGTGATGATACTTTCTATTTTTTTACTAGTTTTGTTAGGTTTGATGAGCCCACCCTTTGGATTAGACAGCAGCAATTGCTCAAACTAGACATTTCATTACAGATTTACGGGTAACAGGACTCTTATGATAAACACTTACTTATGCATTAAGCAATGTCCTACCTATTCTTATTTTTTTTTAATAATGTATATTCAGCATAAAAATTAAGGCAGCAATTAGGAGCCACTGAATTTGAATGACAATAGAAAATTGCACTTTTTTGGAGTGGCATAGACCAACTGTTTTAATTGCGGCTGACATAGCACACAAACACACAAGTGGGAGATAGAAAGGTCTTTAATTTAACATCAATTGGGCAAGAGCCTATGAAATGTTGGACATTGTCACAAGAAGTTTGTCTAATGTTCCTCTTGTTGTCATTGCTGCCTCTTTGCTATGCTGTTGTGCCAACAATTGCATATGGCAAATGGATAGGGACAACCCCAATCAGTGAAGAGGGGAACAAATAAAAATTTGGTTATTATGTATGGACCTTATTACCTTAGAACCAACTAGAGATATTGTAGGCATGAGTTAAGGCCAGTGCTGCTATGCTTATCCACTTGCCAAGCCCTTCTTAAAATAATTGTAAACAAGTTATTCAGGAAATGGTAATCTTACTGTTGAAATAAATGGACGCCTAGTGATGTAAAACTCATTAGAACCCCAAAAATATCACAAGGTCAACCGCACACTAAAATGGGTTAATTCTTTACCCATAAAGTAAAAGATACCCTTGATAGTACCAAAACACCAAGAATCTGGATGTGAGCAATGATTTTTTTGTTAATAAAATTGCCCAAACTCCCCAAAAAAGATGGATGTTGAGAAATGATAACAAGTAACAAAAAGAACTTCACAGGCGAAAGGCAACAAAGAGAAACAAACCTGCAGCAAGAGGCCAACTTGAATATTGAATGAAATTGTTTATATACTATGTTAAAAAGAATGAAATTTGTGGAATCCTAATTAGAGCACACTTACATAACTTGACAACTAATAAAACAAAGTATGGTGAAGAATAACCTATACATGCCATAACCAAGCTATAAGGCCTCAAAGTTACAACCATCACTCTCCTAGTCACAGGATTGCTCAAACAACCCAATCAACTCAGCATTTGACTAAAGAAAAAAGAGAGAAGACAAACTTAATAAGAACTTAAAAAACTTCCAGATGCAAAAGGCAACCAATGGCTACAAGGCAGATGCTTAGATCCGCCACGCCGAATTCCTTCCTAAACCGTAGGGAACTCTTCTTCAATGAATAAGGATTCTGAGCAATGTATCTAGCTTCACCAGTAAAAATAATATATGGCAAAAATTCTCTCTTGTCATGAATGGAGAGATCAGTAGGGTCCACCCATTGGAGGCATGCCAAAAGAGGGCATTGGTGGCATTCCCATTCCACCCATCGGCGGCATTGGTGGTGAGGCACCATATCCTCCACCCATTCCTGGCATTGGTGGTGCAGGCAGAGCAAGTGGTAGCAACTGGGCATACATATTCTGGAGTTCATTCAAAATAGTGTTAATATTCTGACTTTTTCGTATAAAAGGAACATGAATAAATAAGGCTTGAATTACAATTCTGATCCTTAAATTTGACTAGATTTTTAAATAGATTTAAATAAGTCCCTTTGAGCTCAATGCTTTGTCAATAAACAAGATTTATGATAGAACATTATGGCATCATTCAACCCATGTAGCCGACTCCACCTAGTGGGGTACAGGCTAGGTTGTTGTTTAAATAAGTCCCTCATTATCAAAAATGTTAGGGACTTGATTGCAAAAAATCCATCTTAATTTTTTAAATATAGGAACCTATTTAAATTTTTTATTTAAAGTATAAGAGCTTAATTAAAACTTTTAAACTACAACCTATTGGAAATTGTGTGAAACTGCAGGGGACCACACGATTAATTTAACCTAAAAATAGTACCTGTTGAGCAATAACTTCCTTCTGCTCGTTCTCTTTAGCTTTCTCCTCCTTTTGTGCTTCAATTTTGTCCTTGATAAGGTCATCTACCTTACCGGTATACTCTCGAATGAACTATTTTTTAGCAAAGAACAAATGGTTGTCAGCAGAAGAAATTTCATCAGTTAAATAATACAGTGAAAGAAACCTCAATGAATAACAAACCTGCAAGAGGTATGGGAAAGCAAAATCAATCATATTGTTCATCCAAGCAAGTTCAAGAGCAACATCTGGCCGGATTATATCGTAACAGACAAAGAGGCAAGATGCAAAACACTCTTTCTTCCCCTGCAAATATACCAAGAAGAAAATATGAATATCATTTATTGGTAAAAGTTATGACAATGAAAAACATGATGAAGAAAACAATGGGAGGGGGTGTAGAATGAAAAAATGTGTGAAAAGGTATTTAAATTGAAGAGCTCAAACTGCAAAATACCAAAAGGGTACTTGGGAAGGATCAATGTATGAATACAAGAGTTTGATAATAAGAAGTACAGACCTTTTCAATAAAGTAAACAAGCAAATCCTCGGAGAGTTCACGGTCACCAGATTGAGAGCAAGTTTCCATACAATCCTTGTAAAGATTGTCTTTCTTTGACAAAGCAATGGACTGCTTCCATCTTCCAGCTTTCTTATAAATATAAGCAGCAACCCGTCTCATCTCAAGAAGCTCATGCTTTTCGATCTGTGCACATATGTATTGTTTCACTCAATCAATAACCACTCAGACCTTTTAAGTTTCCCAGTCAGATTCAGATCTCAATTTTAGCAAATTGTCCGAAAAATAAGAGGACAGGAGATTTACCTTCTGTGCAAGACCTATCTGATCAAAATTGTCATGCAAATCTATTGATTCACGAAGTCTATCATAGTCCTCCTCCTCAACATAAATTTCATTCAGAGCTTCATTAACAGCAGAGACATTGTTGCTTTGAACTGCAACCATGTATGGCTTCACTAAAAGGATGTGGCCAGCCTAAATACCAGAAAATACAAGAAACAAAAAAGATTATTGCATAAAAACATTTACATCCAATTATAAATCTCACCAAATTAGATTAAAACTGCATGCATTATGCAATATAGTATGAGACAAACAAACCTTTCGCATTATATCCACGACACGGGTATGGTCCAAACGAAGGGCAAGCACATTAAGCATATCATTTATAATATCAGGATGTTCTTGCAAGTAGAAGTGAACAGCCTTATAGTAGAGCTCTACACTTGCAACTTTAACTATAACATCTTTGAATTGCATGTGGTCCCATGCTTCTGGAGAGTGATTCATTACAGTAGTTGCAGCGTTATCAAACTCATCATATTGGATGTATAGGTAAGTAAGTTCCTTCCAGTGCTGCTGTTCATCACAAGCCCGAATAAGCTTGGGGATGTTAAGCCGAGTCGAGAACAACTTAATGTGTTCCATTAACTTCTCAGGACGGTATCTTGCATAAAGAACTCCCAACTCAGTAAAGATGCCCATATGTGCACGCTCCAACCCAAGCCCACTCTCCGTAAGAGATATGAGTTCATTGAAGCACCCTCTGTTTTGATAATACTCGCTAACTTCTTCCAAATCATCCACCTTCACAACAATAAACAGTCATAAGTAGTCAAATAACTATGCAAACAACAGTTTCTATGGCAGTTGCTTTTACTAATAACTACACAGTGAATAGTGAACACTACTTGATTCTTATAGATCTCATTTTAACTTGCACTTAAAGGAATCACAATAAGATGGGCAAATCTTTACATTGAAACCATTTTTGGATTGAGGTTGGGGGAGGGGATGGTTTATCAAGAGAAGAAATAAAAAACATTGAAAAGACTGTCACCTGAATGATGACGTTGAGGCCACAAATCTGAGCTAAGCGGAATTCCTCATTATCAACGCATGCAAAACAAACTTCCTTCCATGTTTTTGCACTGTTTGCTTTCCTAGCAGCATCAACAGCACCTTGGAATTGCTTAAGCTTCACCAATGTCACTGCTAACTTAGCCCAGTTAGAAATAAAAGCAAATATAATTTTTGCAGCCTCATAGAGTGCTTCGTCATACAAGCGGTCTCCAACATTTGGTAAATTAGCAACATTTGGCATCAATATAAACTCTTCAATTTCTCCCAGTCGATCAATCTTTGCATACGCATAGATGAGCTCACTATCCACCTTGGGCTCTTTGGTCTTCTGCCTAACCATGAGAAGGTACCTTACTAGGTCATGGTATACATCTGCATCTTCAGAAGCCTTTATAACCTCTAAGAAGTGAGTGGCATCATCTGCACGAATGAATGACTCAATTGCATCACTTACTAAGCCTTCTCTTAGTTGTGCCTTAGCCACCTGGGTCCATACAGCATCTTCTTCAACCCGGAATGCAAACTCCACAGCTCGATCAATGGTCCGCAAGTTATCTAGCAGGACATTAACAGCTTGAACATTCAAATTAAATTTCTTGAAAATGGAAAAAGCCTCTTCATATAGCTGTGCTTCCACTGCTACCTCTCCAACAGCAGGTCCATCGAAGTTATCCAACCTATTTATGTAATCCATAACTCTTGAAGGATCTGCTTTGATTGCAGTAAGGATCAGCAAATTTTGCAGATTAAAGTTTCCACTAAAAGCAGAATTTTGTAGAACAATCTTTTCAAGAAGCTCAATCAGTTCATGAGGAAGATCTGCGGTCATGAAAGCTTTCTCTGCAGCTGAAACTTGCTCAAGACTCTTGCTTTCAGGCAGAGCAGTGGACACTACTTGATCAATCAACAACCTTCTAAACTCATTCTCAGGATTAAGAACTTTGTCCCAGAGGTCACCATCCATCCGTTCCACAACATATCTGGCACAAAAATAATAAGAAATGACATGGATTCCAAACTACCATTGTCAAATACAATGACACTTTTCTAATGAAGGACAGCACACATACCTGGCTTGGAGTTTGAACAAGGAATTTTTATTGGTAACATTAACAAGCTCATCATCACATTGCCCTCTTCGGTAAGCAACAACAGCAAGTGTAGGATCCCGTTTTTCACAATATTTACCAACAACACGGGAATCATAATATGGGTTGGTTGTGAGAAAATGCTCAGGATTGTTGTTGCTATCTATGATGATTTTACCCAGAGCATTATGCACATGTACATCTTGGCTTCCCTCACTTACAAGATGCTCCAAGAACTGAGTGAGCAAGCGCAGACGATTCCTGAACATAGAAAGTGAAATAAGAAGAAAAGAACATGGTAATGAGGAGATGCAGGATAAAGAGAAAACAAGCACACCTCTTCTCACATTCTTCAACTAAAGGCTCGACAGGAAGAAGAGAACGAACTGAAAGTATAAGACCTTTAATGAAATCCTCAGGGCACTCATCATCTAACAGCTGTCCTACAACTAGAGGAGCATTTCCTGGATTGACCTACAAGCAAGAAGTATGATGTTAGAGTTTCACATTTAGGATTTTAGCTTGGAAGCATTTAAAACATACCATTATACCAAGAATCATACAAATTAAATAAACCCCTCACAACAAACTTACCTTTTGAACATATCCTTCAATGTAGCGAAGCATGTTGCTAGTATAGAGATAATGGGTGAGATCTGGAACAAATCCAAAACGATCACACACATTAATCAGTGGCCGCGCATCTGGAAGCTTGGCCTCCATTAGAAAATTCTTCGTTTTCTCAGCATCATAAAAGTTTGATTCCCGAGTCACACGCTCAACCTCCTTAATTTGTCCAGTTTTAGCTGCTGCTTCAATGTACTTGAAGTGAAGTTCAGGATCCTCACTGACAAGATAGAAATAAAAGTCAAAACTATTAAAACAAAAAAGAAAAGTAGATAAGCAAAAGCAGGCTATCCAGAGAACTGATGTCATGTACATTCTCCATTAACAAATACCTCGAGCTCAAATATGCACCCAAGAAAAAGTATAGTCCTTCATAGGACTTGAATTGCTCAAAGAGCTTAATGCATGCATCAACACCCAGCTGCTCAGAATATTCCTTAGCAGTCTGCAAACCATGTACTAGTAAGATTATCTAATATCCAAATTATACAGCACATAAACTAATTTAATTAAATAAAAGTCTCATGGAGACATTATACTGAGCCCTAATATAGTACCTGCACAATTATCTGAAGATTTCCCCTAAGGTTGACTAGTAAAAGGTCTTTCATACACTCCAATGCCCATTCTTTAGAAAGGGTTCCAAAGAACTCGACTAGAGCCTGAAATCACTTCATCATAAGAATATGTAACAAATTTATGATATATCTAGTCACTTGAGTACTTGAATTAAAATCCATACCTGTGGTTCAATGGCATGTGTGTTCACAATGACGCGTTTGATGTCGGACAACTCAGTATAATGCTGCACAAGAGACAGACAAAAAGGTTCAAGCAATGACTCTGACAAGAAAATAACTTTCGGTCATAAGAAATAAACAAGGCAAGAACCTGAAGAGCCCGTATGAAAAGGCCCGCCTTTTCACACAGTTGACCAATACGTGGACGATCATAGTGACTAAACATGCCATTGGCCAATATAGCATCAGCAACATTTGGAAAGGTCACAAGATTAATTTCCAGCACCTAAAAGCAAAAATATAGAAATTTTCACAAAATTAAGAAACTATATAACACCATGAAGTTCATGGGTAGAGACTACAACATAGAAAATATTAGAACCTTCGTTTGAAGATATCCATGTTCAGGTAGGTTTGGCTTCAGCACATCCAACAAAAAGGCAGTTGCCTCACGAATCAAATTCCTCTAAGATGTAAAAAAATAAACACAATAAAAAATAAGGATCGACATTTCCAACACAAATAAAAAAGAAAATGAAATAATTGGTTCATCCTCTAACAAATCGTTGCTGGTGGACAAAATTAATGGAAAATGTATACCAATATCTTAGCCCAAGCAAGATAGTTGTCAAAAATCATTACCAAAGCATGTTTTAAGAAAGAGACGGATTGGTTTCATATAACTTCTCTAATTTTCCATTTTATATTTACAATCCAGTGGAAAATAAAGTTGCTGATTTCTCAAAAACATTTTCATTCTTCCACTAAAAACAATTTATAAATGGTTTTTTAAATACAAACTACAAAGTTGAACAGGCTCAAGTATTAGTGGTTCTAAAAGGAAAAAGAAGAATGCAATGGAGAGGCAAAAATTGTATATATGATCCTTCCTTAAATTAGTCCGACTTACGCATGATAGAGGAGCACAACAAACCCAACATCATTAAAGAAAAAAGGTTAAAATCAAAATAAACCTGAAGAAAGAGATCAGCTATTGTGTTGTAGTCCACAGGACAACCTCCTTCCATTTGAGACATCATCAGAGCAAAATTTACAGCACCCTGCAATGAAACAAATTCTAAATACATGAATAATTTTTTTTAGAGTAGACATGCAAGATAAGATAATAGATATTTTAAAGGTAAACATCATAACCAATACAGGGCCATCTTCATTTGGAATCATATAAATTCCATTCAAGAGGTTCAACTACTTTAAGCAGGTTACATATGATCAGAACAGAAACAAGTGAACCACAAAAGTGAAGTACCTCATCGAAGGTAAGGCATAACATTTCAAATCTTAATTCTGAATGAAATCCATACGTACCTGGGGGTCTGTCCGCAAAATTGTTTGTAAAAGGAATAAGTAATCAGGTGCATATCCAACCTTCAGAACAAAAAAATACATCACCATTCATTGTAAACAAAAATAATTAGACTAAGTAATAAATGAGCAAAAATGTAATATTTAACCCACACTATGATGAGAACCTACATCACACTACCACTATTCTCACGATTCTATAAAACTAATATATAAAAAACATTGTTCCATTACCTGCTTTGAGTATATCAGAATCTTGTCAAATTCCCTCCTCTCAGCAAAAGCTGCAACAACTTTCGGTGTGGCTCTGGCTTTGATATATATTTTCAACGCAAGGTCGTTATCCACTGTCTGCATTAAGTGCATGGCTCATAAGATACAGAATACAAGGAAGGAAATATGAAGCAATCAGAATCGAGATCAAGTTCCCTTTGAAGGAAATGAAAACAGTAGTGAAATAAATAAACAAACATGTGTATGTCGCATTTGTATTTACATACATGAAAATCCAATGCCTGAGGGAAGGGGGATAAATTAAATATTATTTAGATAAACAACTTAAATAAGTAACTATTTAGGAGAGCTTACTAATAACCTTAAATTACATGTTAAATAGCTTATTTTGGATAAGTTAGGTCTACTGTCGTAAGTGCAGTCTAAAATAAGCTGTACACTGTTTGGATGGATATTTAAGCAAGTTTTTATGCAGGAAAACAGTATTGGTAATTTATTAAGGTTAAATTAGTCAAAAGTTATTACAAAAAAAAAACTATTGCCTTAAACTGCATTCAGCTTTGAATTCATAGTTTATGAAAATAAGCCCCACAAAATTATATGGGTTTCAAAAAACATTTTAGTAAAGTCATGCAAATAGGGTCTAATATTTGAACTTAATATTTGTAGCTTAAAAGCAAACTGGCAACAAGTAGGTGAGCATAAAAGGTAGGCCGTTATAGTTTGTTTTGCATGATAGTGTTCTCTCTTTTCAATTATGATGAACAATGGAGACTGGGATCACAGGCTACAGATTGTATTTTCCTTCTCTCAACCCTAGTAAAAAATGTTCAAATGATAAAGAGAGTAAGGTTGAACCAATATAAATTTCTATCAGGACCTTCACAAGGTCACCAAGCTCCTCACTGCATTCAAGTTTGTCCTCTGCTAGCCAATTCTCCAAGAGATTCTTTTTGTTCTGATTTACTACAAGCCGTGACAGTTCCAATGACTCAAATGCATTGAGTTTTCCCCTGGTTAACAGTGTACCAAAGTACTGCAACAACGGTGGTGTTTGCCCAGCTTGTACAGGTACACTCTGGAGAAAATTAAAGAAAATCAAGAACTCGATGATAGGAGAATTCCCATATTATGTGCCATGATCTTAATAAGCACACCCACAACTGAATAAAAACACCTAACAAGAACAAGAAATATCAACTGGTCCACTTCTAACACAATAGAATACCTGAAATTTAGCAACAGTGTCAGGAGTTCGGAGTATTCCTCGTGGAGATTCTGCAGCAAGCTCTGCAGCTTCCTTATATTTGGTCTGAGCAAATAATTCTTGAAACCGCTGAACAACCTGAGGAAAAAACGGACAGAAAATCAACAATTATTGAACCTGAATAAAAGTTAAACAATGATTGAGCATAGATAAAAAAGTTAAAAACAATTGAAAAGGAAAAGAATAGCCTTGCTTCCCATGGATCAAACCTACTAGGAAGAAAAAGAGGTGGCAGAGGTAAATTATATGTCAACACAATTGAAATTTCTGAGATTACATCAGATGGGCATAAAATCATGGTTTTAGTGGCACCCATTTGACCAACATTATACTCCTTGATCAAGAATCCCCCAAGTACTTTGAAATTAAAAACTGTGAAATGACCTCAAGCATATGCCACAAACACAAATTACTACTGTTCACAATTATCTCACTTTTATGTCAGTCGCCTTGCTGATGATTGTTTCTAAATTACATTCCTGGAATGCTTTTCAGACAACTAAAATACTATATTAAGACAGAAACTACTGGAAATTGAAAAATATTCTAGTCAAACATTTATCAAACTCAATAAAATCAGCCAGTTTTGAAGCCAATATGAAAAGTTTGAAAGAATTGATAAGGCATAATAGGAAAAAAACTAAAGCAACTCATGTTACCAATTCTTCTGCCCCGGGTAGGTTTCCTCTTTTGGCAAGATTAACGGCAAGTTCCAAATTGTTTAACTGCAGAAGTTCCAAAGAAGCATTTAGAAATAGGTTTAAAAAGGATTGTTTCCACAATTCCAGTTAGATGGAAAACATGTCACCACTCAAAATAAATTACCTGACCACTAACAAAAGGTACAATCGTTGCCTCGTTCACAGTAGCAAGCAACACTTGGCCACGTCTATTGATGGCATAAAACCCCCCCTCTGATGATGCTTCTGCGGTTAAAAATATAGGATCGGGACTGATTCGATTTCTGTAAACTGCAGTTGCACTCTCCAGATCATAGACAAATAAAAGCCCAAGCTTCGTTATAACATATATCAGTCCATATTTATTAGAAATCTGCACAAAAAACAAAATATTTAACATGATTTCTATCAAGAATTGAGAATATTAATTGATCATTAAAGCTGACACTTTTACCTGCATTGACACAGGAAAGTCATCCGCAAAGTCTGGAGGGAAGAACAGATCTGCTTGTTTCTTAGTAAATGATGGTTTGCCTGATAAATGCCACAGAATATACCAGATTGTATCAAGAAGCACAAGTTGTCATAAAAGCATTGACTTTAGCATATCTGATGAGACCATGACCAATTATATATGAAATTAAAAGGAAATGGATGAGAGCTAGAATGGAGGAAGTTGGGATGTATGGAAACAATGAAAGTATAGGGGGAAGGAAGGAATTGTAATCAATGAAGCAGTGAGGAATTTAGTTAGTGCATAGAATGGGGAGCATAATAGAAAGGACAGCTGGAAAACAATGAACACGGGAAGATTGTGGTGTGGTCAAGGGAAATGGGGAGAAACTTATATATGAGGAGATTGAGTTAGGAGAGGGTTTACCACAGAATTTGGAGTAAGTCTCGGTGGCCTAAGGCCTGGAAAGGACAGCCATATGCAGCACCTAATTTTTTCAGTCCTTTCTTATTTTTTCTGCTACTGTTTTAATCTTGAATTGTTCCTCCTTTGGAGGATTCCATTGTTTGATAAACACAATTTCCTCAGTTTCTAATATAACCTAAATTCCATATTTCATGTGCTGAAAGCATAAAAAGAAAAGAATAAACCAACTATAAAGTAAACATAAATTGAGCAGTTCAAATCTCAGAATGCATGCAGAACAGTTGACTAGTAATAAATGGGACCCAATCATATTTTTGTGACTGTTTATTCCAACGTATTTTTTTAGTTTTTACTACATTTGAAAAGATACCCAATTATGGATTCTAATCATATCTATTGTGACTGTTCACTCCAATGTATTTTTAGCTTCATTACATTTAAAAAGGGTAGTTAACTATGTCTGACATTAATGGCAATTTTAAACTCTGGCCAATTTATATCACATGATCATTTTTTGTTATTAATTGTTTGAATTAATATTGTAAAAAGCATATCTGCTTGGAAGAGACTTTTTTGAATATTACATAGGTTTATATTATTTTTTCATAACTATGCATATACATGCATCTAGTCATGCTTATACCTGGTTGGGCACCAAGCTCAATGACATGCATCTTCGATGTAACCTGACCAGCATTCACACTTTTTGATGCAAAACAAATCAGAGTAGAATCCTTATCATTCCCAGCAACCTAAATGTCCCATAAATAAAAATATCAGAGAGTATTTATTAGGAGCAAAACTTAAAGCCAAACGTTCAACGTCCATATAAATGAATCACACAGAATAGATTACCCTAAATGTAGCAAATGAGGCAGCATGTGCTTCAAGCGCCTGACTACGCTGCTGATCCACGGAGAATAGTTGCATGCTTCCTTTTACTAGTTGTGGTCTCTGCAACCAACAAAGTATAATAAACATACTCCACAAATTAGTAATCTCAAAAGTTTTGATGTTCTGAAAATCAGAATCACATAAGAAGATGCAGCATTCAGGGGCTTTAATCTAAAAGAAAATGCAATTTTTAATTGTGAACAAAAGTAGATAAACAATTAATTTTATAAAAAATCATTAAGAAGTCAGAGAATAGTTTCAGGAGAATAGTAAATTAGTAGTTTTTCTTAGCTATGAAGATATAAACACTCGTGAGCTTAAAAATAGAGAGCTTTCCTGGCTTTTTGTAGTTAGTATGGATAGTAAAAATCTTCAAATTTTAAAGTGGAAAAAAAATATAAGCATGGTGGAGACTAGATACAAGGTTGAGAATAAATAATACCAGAAAGGGGCTCATGAAACTGTAAATATGATCAACCAAATGAAAAATTTTAAAAATAAGGGTGAAGTACATTTATTTCATACAGTTTTTTTATATTTCAATTTGTATTTATATATCTTAAAATGGCAATAATACCAAAAAGATTTGTACCCACTTGACAAAAAATTTAAAATAAAATCACATCAAGCAATGCATAAGAGTTGCAGAAGGAAAGAAATCACATACCTCGGGTGACCCAGGAGCAATGCCAATCAAAACCAACCACTTTTCATTAGGATCACAACGATAATTGATAATTTGGTTATTTGCCAGATTAGCTGTTCGGTCAAACATCTTCACTGGAGCACTATCACCTAAGATATGAGAAATGGTAAGAATATTAAATTCAGAAATAAAGAAGTCCGAGTACATGGTATGAACTTAGAGTATACGGTGTTCAACTGCAAAGCTTAGAGCCTTAAGATAGAATTACAGAAGAGAACAGTCAATAAAACAATATGTTTGGTCATGGAAAATCATCAAACCTTACCTTCAATCGACCAATGATACACAGACGTCTGAGTTACAATTCCTAACATCTTCGGAGTTATCCATTTCCAAAAGACAACCTAATCGAAAAGGAACACGAGATAATCAATAATCACATATACAACACAACACATTATCTGGTAAGAAGATTCTAACAATATCACACCTAATGATCTAATCTAAGTTATTTACAAATTCACACCTGCTCAGTCATCTGATGTGATTTCATCTTCGCTTTCAATTCAATGTTAAACACTTGCAAATGATCCTGAGTGGACCCTGGAACTTGAGCTGAATATAAGACATCAAATTCATGAGAAAAACGAAACCACATATGCTGCAGTTGTCCGAATTACTCACTATCACAAGACATGAACCTCAAAGTTCATCATCATAAAAGGTATACATGACTCCACAAATACAGTATTAAATAATGAGAACTTTAAACCTAGGAAGCACAGGTACTGCATGAGACACGGGCATAGAAATACAACAAGTTTTAAAATAAATATGACACAACTATGATACAAAATATAAAATGATAGAAGGTTAACATAAAAAAATCTTCAATCAAAGGACAGGAATGATATTTTAAAAGTTAGCATGAGCGATCATAAACATTATTAAATGCTATTATTTATCTAACTTCTGTGGCATTCATGTCAGTAATGGTATAAAGCTAGAAAAGGTAAATGTAAAAAAGTTGTAGACAATAAATAGGAGTGTCCAAAAGTGTCGGATACGGATTTATGTCCAACGCGATCACAACATGGAACTATTTTGAAGTGTCCATGCTTCATAGATTTACACTGATATTAAAATGTAATTCATGTATACATGATTAAAAACATTAACTTTACATCGACAAAATGTCACAACGCATGTTTTCATTGTTTCGCCATCACGTGAACCTCAATGTTCAACATCATAAGATGCAATTGGGAGCTGGAAACATAAATCAGAGACATGAATGTTACCTTTAAGAGCAAGGATTCTGGAATTGGGATTCATCAAAGCAGAATCAGCAGTAATGGGGCGTCTCAATGGCTGCATAGGCATGCTCATGTCAATGATAACAACACTGTTCTGAGGTGAAGTTTCCCTGATACAAATATACTTATCCGATTCCATTGTGACATGAGTAAATGTGACAAATTGTGGATTGATCCCAACACTTCCCAGCTGAAAAAAACACCAAATTGCAAATATAAACAAGTTAGAATACAAATTACAATATTTCACAATAGGATCAATGTGCAGCACTAAGGATCTGAAGAAGAGAACAAAAAAAGACACAACCCCATTTTATAAAACGATGAAAAGATTTGATTTTTGGAATTGGAATGAGAAAAAGAGGGAAACTAACCGTTAAGGTCTCCTTCATGGATATAGGAGCATTTGCAGCCATGGTGGAGGGACCAGAGATTCGGAGAGAGAGAAGGAATTGAATGAGAAAATGATGAAGTTGTAAGGAAAAGAAGTTTGTTACGCTGCCAGAGCGAGATCTGAAGCAGCGATCACAGAAAGAGAAAGAGGAAGAGAAAGAGAGTGTATAGAATTGAACAGAGCAGAAGAAAGTGGAAGGGTATATTCGGTAATTCAGATTAAGCCCGGACGGGCTCAGTCATGGCCTGACAAATCGAATGAAAGACCAGATAATTATTTATGGGCTTGAGTGGGCTACATGTAATAACGTACAAAAAAACTGAAATCATTTCCACTGTTATTTACTCACCTCTTTCTCTGTTACAATGATATTTTTCCTACAACGCATTGTTTCTCTGTGGACATGTTTAAGAATAATAATAACAACCTAATCCGTTAGAAAGAAAGAGTTGTGTGGAGACAAAACCATGTAGATATGATCAACAAAATCCTGACAATATATTCATATTTTAATATTAATTAAATTTAATGTTAAATGATAGCATAAAAAATTATAAAGTATACTTGTTTTCAAATGTGACATATTATATACATATTTACAAAAGTTTTTCTCAAAATGAAATTATATATCACAAGTTGTAACAGCAGGCCCCTTGGTTCAAATAGAGTAACCTTAAAATGAAGCTTCAATATGAGTTTATTATAATGGACAATTCAAAGACCCCATAATTCGGCCTTGTATGAAGGATCCATTGCGCTAGTTCAAATTATGATGATTTATTGCTTATTTTTACCATGCCTTTGTAACTATGATGCTTTATTGTTTATTTACCATTCCTTCTGTAATTATGATACTTCTATTTACTATTTAACAAAAAAAAATATTCTCTATGAAACATGTCAATTGTTTAGCACAAAAAAATGTCATCTATGCCACATGCCAATTGCTCAGCCAAAAATTTCCCTCTTAAAAAGCCTCACTTCCTAACATACACTCTATCACACATGATCAAAGCCAACCCATACATTTGACTCTTCATATCATCTTGCTATTTACTCACATATATAATATTTAGCATTTAATAATTTATTAAGACTCATGGTCAACCTCTAATAATTCTTATTAATCCATCAAACACCCCAATAAACTCTATTTCATTTTTATTTCAAATCTGGTTCAGTCAAGCTTTTGTGGTGTGTCTTTCTTCTTCCCAATTGTCGTTTTGTTCGCTTCCCTTAAACGTGGTAGCATTTGTTTGATGTTCATCTCATGGATTTTATTTTCATCTCTTATTTTTTCATCATTATTACAACATATTTTTTCCACTCCGTCATCGTTGTACTTCTTTATCTACGAAGCCATGCTTTGTGATGTACCTACTACATTTACCAATACTTGGAGTAGTCCTTTTATTGGGTAGGAATATATTGGGTACAATATTTTTTTACCTTCATTTCTTCATCATTTTGAGTTTGGAAGGTATAACTCTTTCCTTTTGTTGGTTTGTGTAACTATCATACTTCCACTTTACCATAACACTTTATTTGATGTCATTTTTACCTCTAACTTTGTTTTAGCTGCATTTGTTCTTACAGAGTTTCGAAGGTAATTTTTCTCCTTTCCTTTCGTTGGTTTTTGTAACTATTTTACTCTATCTATTTTGTTCTTTTACTCTTGCTTTACTATTGCTATGATGTTTTTGTTGTTTTAAGTGTTACATTTGTTGTTTTAGAAACATATTTTGGTGTTTATTTAACAAGTACCAAGATTTAACAATTTTATTTTGTTACTCTTGTTTTACTATTACTTATTATCTTTGATATTATGTTTACTATTACTTATTATCTTTGATACTATGTCAATGGGAGTATGCTATTCAATGGGTTTAATAAGTATCGTTTTTTCCACTTTTATTGGTATGTCGATTTCGAAGGTAATGTTTACTTTTGTGGCTTTACTATTATTATTTAGTGATAAGCTTCATATCCTCTTGTGTTTTTAACCTTTTATTACTTTTGTTTTAAAATAATGATTTTAATACTAATTATTAAAAAAGATCTTAAAACGTTTGCAATTAATATTAACATATTAAATTTCATATTATGTATAATTGATTATGAAAATTAATTGATTTGATTTATATTTTGATTAAATTATTTATGATTCGCTAATTTTAAGTAATGCTCATTATGGATATAAATTTGCATAACTGTAAATAATAAATTTGCGAAAAATTAATAATGAGGTTATAAATATATGGTCGAAACTGTCTTCCTCTTTTCAATTAGTCATATAATGAGTTATGATATTACAATTAATAAGGAAATATGTTGATATTGTAACTCCCTTAAAAAATAACTGACAATGAATTTATTTCAAAATAATGATTTTAATACTAATTATTAAAAAAGATCTTAAAACGTTTGCAATTAATATTAATATATTAAATTTCATATTATGTATAATTGATTATGATACAAATCTATTAATGTTTATCTTCTTATATACTTTAATTGATACATATATTTTTTAAATTTACTTTAAACATAAGTGATCTTAACCATGCGTAAGAGTGAATTGTCTCTTGCATTACAAGTTACTAACTAAAGTTTATTGCAATTCCTATTTGGCAGTTAATCCAACATTAATCCTCTCTTTACAAAACCACTATGCGGCCACTTCATAACAATTTCTGAATTGGTTGACATCTGAAGGTACAATTTTAATATTAGATGATCTCATTTTGATTAGTCATACATATTTTTCATATTCAACGTCCTGCTGTAGCAATAACCCATTTTATCTTAGTCCAAGTCTTTGACGTGTATAATCTGGCAATTAATGTATATATTGATGTATTCCAAAACACTGGACTGCACCAACTGCACAATAAATGTTAGTACACTTATAAGTAGTTGGCAAGTTTTGCATGAAGTGCAAACTTCTTCCCTCGTATTCAGGGCATCATGTGTCCACTTGAAAAGGAACAAGTCTCAAATCACCTCATTAGTTCTCTCAACATCATTTAAGTTATAGTTATCTTATTGCAAATTGCTAATTAGTTTTTAGATAAAATTTTAATAAAAGTAACTCTTATCTAGTCTATCAGGCTTGTGAGAGACATGTTAAAATGTAAGTGTCATATCATCTATCTAATTTTCTTAGCATGTTTTAGATATATATTGACTTACTTCTCTCGTTATCAATAGGTTTTAAGATGAAACCTTAACAACTTTGAATTTTTATGTATTTCTTCACCTAAAGTATAGGAACAATAGTCATAGAAAACAATCTACATCACTTCACACTTTCAGTCGAGGAAGGGGAAGAGAGGTGGGTGAGTGAAGTAGTTAGAAGGAAGAAAAGGAGCTAAAGGAGTTCACTCACAAAATAAATTGAAAATATAAAAAAAGATAGATATGACAAGGATATTATTTGGTATGCTGTAGTAATCAACACCTTTGCTTTTCTTGTGTGTTATTTTTTACCCTTCATGGAATATATGAATATATATTCCAAGCTCCTTTATTCTTTCTCTCATTTGCTTCACACGCAAAGAATAGCCAAATGCCATTCAACTATAAAAAGGGTACTGAGTCACAAAAGAAAGGTGCACCATATTTAAGTTAGATCATTGACCCAATAACACCCCCATTCCATAAATTACACATGGACTTCAGAGATTTGAAAAAGAGAGTTTCATATAGGGATGTTGGAACTTTTTAATCAGTTAGGTATACTCTATAGTTTTTTTCACCACGTGAAAAATAGATATGAATATGTTCACCAAGGCCAAATAGCTCACTTAACAAACCTCTGCATTATAGATACACCACTAACTCGATATATGATACTAAATGTCTGTGAGTTGAATTTTAAAGAAAAAAAGAAAGAGAAGAATCGAGAGTTATGAAATATACTTGTGGGTTAGGTCTAAAGTCTTCAATTTCTCTTTCTTTCTCTCTAAAACTCAACTCACAAACAGATCTTTAACATATAATAAACAATGAAAAATAAAAGCCACGAGGATTAATTTAAAAATAAAACCACAAAAGTAGAGTAAATTTGACCAAAGAAATTAAGGTTGTACCTAACATGGCATTCTAAGGGCAGCTATCACATACTAGAGCTGCCAGCATTACTAAGTAATCTCTCATCTATGATAAAACTTATTACAAAGTCATCATAATGACATCTTTATAACAAAGACCAATGAAGTTGTGTGAAATATCCAAAACATCCTTATAATGTTCCCAACATATTCATAATGTCATTGCAAACATCTTGAGGGGCATTATTGCATATTTATCTCCTAGACAGACCAAATCTTAATTTAAAAGCAAGACCAAATATAGAAGAAAATTATACAAGATATCAAATTGGTAATGTTAACCATCATATACTCATTATTCTGAAAAGGGAAGAAGAGACAATGCTACATGAAGAGAATGAGTCTGAGATCACATATCTCAAGAAAAAACTTGAAGTCCAAATGGGAAGGAATGAGTTACTTGACAAAGAAAACCAGGAACTAAAACAAGAAGTATCTCATTTAAGGTCTCAAATGATTTCACTTAGAGCACAGAATATAGAGAGGAAAAGCACAATGTGGAATAAGATACAGAAATCCTTAGATGAAAACAATCAAGATGCACATCAACATAAAACAACAATTCAGGTTATCATGTCTGAAAAGAGTTCAGAAAATGAGAATGTGCATACAAATGAAAGATCAACAATAGTACCAAGTCCTCCACCAAGACCAGCTCCAACAACTCTTATTCCTTCACATAAAAATGAGAAAGGAGTTAAATTTCAGCCAACAATAGCAGCACCACCACCTCCAACGCCACCAAAATCGTCGATTCGGGTAAAAGCAGTGCGCCGTGTGCCAGAAGTAATAGAATTGTATCGTTCTCTTACAAGAAAGGATGGCAACATGGAAAACAGAATGCATCTAAATGGAACGCCTGCAGTAGCATTTACAAGAAACATGATTGAGGAAATCGAAAATCGCTCAACTTATCTCTCAGCTGTAAGTTTATTACATAACAATTACTCATATTTAGCTATCAAATTTTCTACTTTTGATAAAAAAAATTAATTTTTTCAATCTAAGAATGACCGTGATAAATCTCTTGACAGATAAAATCAGAAGTTCAAAGTCAAGGTAAATTTATCAGTTACTTAATTAAAGAGTTAGAGTCTGCTTCATTTCAAGATGTTTCTGAAGTGGAGGCATTTGTGAAATGGCTGGATGGTGAATTATCTTCATTGGTAGATGAAAGATCAGTGCTTAAGCATTTTCCTCAATGGCCTGAACAAAAAGTAGATGCACTCCGCGAAGCGGCTTGTAACTACCGAGATCTGAAGAACCTTGAGTCTGAAGTTTCATCATATGAGGACAATCCCAAAGAGCCTTTGACTCAGACTTTAAAAAGGATACAAGCAATGCAAGACAGGCAAGTATGTACTAAGAAAAATTAGAATTCACTAAGTAATGCTTTTATGAGATACTTTGAATTCATTGCAAGAGCCACTTTCAAATTTGTAGATTGGAGAGAAGTGTAAGCAGTAAAGAGAGGACAAGAGAGAGCACAAGCAAGAGATATAGGAATTTCCAAATCCCTTGGGAGTGGATGTTGGACACAGGCCTCATTGGTCAGGTAGATAAAAGTTGATAATTTATTTATGCAGGTTCAATTAATGATACCATTCAATAAAAAGAACACCACTGTTTTGATTAAGATAAACAAGCATTGACATTTATGAAACTCAAGTGCACTCAGACATAAGATTTATTGGTTAGTTTGCTTACACTCTTGCTAATCTGAGACTAAAAATATCATTTATTGTGTTCTCTAGTCTCTGCTATAGAACTAACAAGGCACTTAATGAAATCATGCATGAAGAAATTGAATGATTTCTGCGCGATATGGTGATCAGTTTTCGTAGATCAAACTACAAGAAACCTTGAAGGGATATACAATGTTCCATGCTTCTACAGACAAAATAATACCATTAATCATCCACACCTTCAATTGGATATATTTATTAGAATCTGTTTCTATCAGAACCATCAAGGTTGAAAATCGGAAGGCCTTATCTCGTATTCTCGTTGTTGATTGCAGATGAAGCTAAGTTCATTGAGGCTGGCAAGGGAATTCATGAAAAGGGTAACCAAGGAATTGGAGTCTTATGAAGCTTTGCAAGAAGATAACCTGTTAGTACAAGGAGTTAAGTTTGCATTCAGAGTACACCAGGTAGTGTACATTTCTAACACTTCCACAAGTTAACATTTGTTTTTGTTCAACTCATCAACCACCAAGAGGTTCAGTTTGCAGGTGGCTTTGATGTAGAGACCATACAAGCATTTCAAGGATTGAAGAAGATTGGCAGTACTATACCAAGCTATAGTGGTCTAATCAAATGCCCCACAGTTGTTAAAATTTTCCAGAAACCTGTATCTTAAATTATCATCCACCATTGGATTAGAAAAACATGTATATTCCCCCCTATTTATGTAATTTCTCAATGCATTGCCTACTCTTGACAGAGTAGTTGTATGTTTTTTATTATGCAACGCAAGTACCAGGATGACAATCAACCGAACCAAATCGATATTCGTTTGAAACTTGACTCGTTATTTAGTTTGATAAACTTAGTTCATAAACGAAAAGAGTCCAACTTGAGCTAAAAATTAAGTTTTTTAAATAAACTAGCCGAACTTGGGTTAAGTACAGTTCAAGTTAACAGATTGAACCAATACATCTAACAAATTGAACCAATCGAGCTAACAAGTTGAACCAATCGAGCTAATGACTTGAATAAACAGTTCGTGAACTCTTGACTAATTCACGAACTTCAATTGAGCCAAATTCGAGTTGGAAACATAGCTTGTTTCCAACACGAGTCGAGTTTCGAGCCGAACAAATCCTGATTGAGATGAGCTCTGATTCGAATCGGTTCGAATTGTTTCCAGCTGGTACCTGCATGAGATAAACCTTCACTACAGAGAGTGTGTTTCAATAGCAAAAATTCATTCCTCAAAATGAAGACCAAAGTACTTTAATAGAATGCAGAAGTAAAACATGCATGGCAATAAAAGACTAGTGAAAGAAAAGGAAATATATACAGAAATAAAATGAAGCAAAAGCAGCATATCCTCCCATATGACAGTGTTCAATTTTTAACCAGAGTTTAGTTCATTACATTACTATATTGATAAGTTATTGAATGACTAAGATCTTTTCCATTTACTTGACATGTAAGAAGGATATTCACTTCCAAACCAGTGACAATATAAGTAGACTAGTCTAGATCCTTTCCATTTCCATAGGAAATGGGCACTATCTTAACCCTTAAATAATTTACTAAAATATTAAATTTAATTGTGTTTAAAAGACTCATGAGCATTTGATTGAGAAAAATAAATGAAGAGGAAAAATGATATACACAAATATAACACATTCTCCTTAGTTTTAAGAAAAGTGACATATCACATATGTGACAAATGATTAGTTGTTGTTGTAGTGCTCTTTTATACATAGGCAGTGTTTAAGAAAGATAGTTTAGGACAAATAGAAACAGCTGGAAACACTTGTAAAAAATTTCAATATTTAGAACAAAAATAATAGAAATAGAGGATACTTGAATTAAAATATTCAATAAATATGCTTTTTCTTTGGTATTTTCCTAATTCCTACAGGGCACATTTGATCATATTCAAGTTTTAAATGCCCCTACATAGTAAGTGAAGTCTCTTGGAAAGAATCAAAGAAATAAAATTATGGTAAGTTTCAGATGCCCAAGGAGTATGAGTAATAAATAATAATGCAGATTAGAGCCTATAATTATTGAGCACTTGTTATTGTGGTATCTCACCAGGTTTTACGCTCAACATTAAATTAAACTTGTGCATATGTAGTCTTTTCATTTCAATGGTTTTAATACTTGAAGTTCTTCAAAGTTTTTCTCAGACAGTTTTGAATCTATGCAAATCAACAGTGTTTATTTCAAGTAGTGTTGTTGAATCTTTGAACTCTCGTTGTAGCAAACATTGTTGAATGTGTATTTGTCGATTATATTTAACAATGTTTGCTTCAACGAAATGCGAATTCTAGCGTAATGAGAACTTTGAAAGAAATTCTAACTATAGAGGTAATATGTGGATTCATATTTTGGTGAATGTGATGTTCTTACTCACATGAAAGATTGAGTTGATGCATAAGCCTTGTGGTTCCGTGGCAAATATTTAAGAAAGAACTGAATTATAGTTACTTTGATGTTAGATATTTATTTTTGGAGTTCACAATCTCATTTTGAGAAACATTATAATGAGTCATGAATTTGCACAGTATATATAACTCCAGGTTTTGTCATTTACAAATTACAGGTACACCTCCATACAATAATAGAGATTCATATGGGAGTTAATGGGGTCCAGGAGAAAATATACAAACTAATAGACTGAAATGAGAAGTTCTGAAAAGGGGAAAAACTATTTTTAAGTTAATCATTTTTTAGATTTTCTTTAAGATGAGAAAAAAATGATTAATTATCTTGTACATTCCAAATTTCCAATACTCTTATACATCTTCTATTCATTTTTGTGAACACTCTTTAAGTTTCCACTTGAAGAATTATAAACATGCATCAATGAAAGGCTGAGATAATTAGAATTGGTAAGTTATTACCAGTGCTAATTATTTAAAGCAGTAACATATTTGGACCAACATCTCCACCTTATTAGTATCTTAGGATAAGGGACCAGGCATTTACATGTAGGGGTCACTTTACTTTTGAATAACACTATTCATAAATACATCATATGTATACAGTGATTATTCAATTATTGGTTATACTTCGTTTTTTGTACATTTTTTATTATGTCACTTCAACATCATGTGAGGCAATGTGGATCTAAAGATTGTACATCAATCATTATTCTTAAACTATTTCTAAATATCAAAGTGATTGATTTGTTATATAGTGAACCAGTAATAAGAACAAAAGCCTTCATTTTAGGAAAGAAATAACATGCGTGATGATTTCCAACATTAAAAATAAAAGCCTCTTTACTTTAGGTACCTCTTTATATTACATTACATCATATACAATATGAGCCATGGTCACTTCAAAAACTAAAAGGGGCAATGAACTCTAGAGAGCGGAGTTCTTTTTCTCCTTTCATTTTTAATAACAAAAATATTATTTTATTATATATAAAAGATTAAAAGTGTCATGTCATGCATTTTTCGGTCATCTCGCCCCAGTAGTACCATGTAGAGTGGTCCTGGTCGAAGAAAATAAAAACATTTAAAAAAAAACAATGAAAGTCTGATAAGTGTGTCTGGTTCCATTCACATGGGACCCCTGAGCTCACATTCATTGCTTTTAAACATGAATTGAGGGTCCCATCCTGAACCCCTCCTAGACCTAAAAGGACAGAAAATACAACTTTGCCTCTAATATTGACAGAGTTTAAATAAATGCATCAAAGCCCCATAATAAAAAGGGAAAATGAGTAAAAGTGAAATAAATCGTGGAGGGGACCTTTCCTTTTGATTATTGATTTACATCATTTTGATTTTGGAATAATAATAAACTATACTATGTAGTCACTCATACATTATGTGACAATGAGCAGTATTTCAATTCCATTCAGGTTATTTATATGGTCCACTCTTATCAAGTATTACATAATAAAAGTAACATGTAGATTTGGGTGACTGAATAACTCAATAACCACATTGTCTTAGGTATAACTTATATAACATAAATAAAAAGTAAAGGCTGTCCACAACTCCACATGAAACCAATAAAATTCAACTACCCTTCTCCACTGCCTTTGCCTTCACGAGTGTTTCATTTCTGCCCCTATTTTTCTTTTCTTCCCCCACCCATTTCCCATGCATGAGTCCTTAGATGCAGGATTCTCCTTTGACTTCAACTGCACCCTTAAGAGTCTAAGACCCCATTCTTCAAAGTACAGATTGCATCACAAAGCCCTTACTCTATAGTCTATACTCTATAACATGAAGATACATTTTTTTCGATGCAATAACATGAAGATACATTATATCATATAAATGATATAATTAAGAGGCAGCAGCATCAAATTATTCCCTTCACTTCCCCACTTAAACCCCTTTTCAATAGTTGCAGTTGCAATTTGCAAAGCAAGAACCACAACAAGCACAAGAAAACAAAATAAGGTTCTACAATACATAACCTTGGGTGTTGCTTTTCAAGTTCAAAGTTCAAACCTTTCTTCAAAAAGAATCTTACCCTTTTGACCATTCAACCAAACTCCACTTCCCTCACAATGCAAAGCCAATCCGAGTCACCCAACAAGCCCATCAACTCACTGAGTCAACTCGTTCAAAACATGTTATCCAACAACAATAGCAACATCATGCTTGCAGCCATTGTTTCCTTGCTCCTAGTCATCCTCTTTGTCCTCCTTCTCCACATTTACGCCAAGTTGTTCCTAGCTCCGGCACTACCTCGCCGGCGGCGGCGAACTCTTGCCACCGTTGAACCTTCCCGGTTCCACCACTTCCACTTCATAGAAGCTTCACCTATTTCGAACAAAGGACTTGACTCATCAATAGTTTCGAGGATTCCCATGTTTGTGCATGAAGCAGAATCAGAGGAATTGGAGTGTGTGATTTGTTTGAGTTGTTTTGAGGAAGGTGAGATTGGAAGAAACTTATCAAAATGTGGACACAATTTTCATTTGGAATGCATTGATATGTGGCTAAGTTCACATTGCAATTGTCCAATTTGTAGAGCTCCTATTATAGTTCAAAACAATGATGGTGATGGTGATGACAGTGTGGTTGAGATTGTGATTGAAAGTCCAAGTTATGAGATTAGTGAGAGTAGGAGTGATAATTATGGAAATGGTGGAGTCAATAGTGTTTCACAAACTTCATCATCTTTGTTGGGGTTTTCTTTGAAGAAAATGCTAAGCAAAGTTTTTCAATATTCCAATATAAATGAATTGCATGGTTCACAATGAGATGTAATGAAAAACTCTTGTCAAACTTCATTATTTTCCAATGTACAGGTTATTTTGTTGGCTGATTATGCTTATTCATCTTTCTGTAAAAATGTTTTGATGTCAATGTTCAATTTCTTTCTCTTCTATTTTTCCATAGAGAATTAAATTATAAAAATGTTTCATGAAGATTATTAAAATAGGGACATTATATTAATATTTTTTGATAGTTTTTTGGATATATCTAACAAAATTAAGAGATAAACTGAATGTAGTGTAAAAATAAAAATGAATGTATTATATCCATAAGATGATGTTTTAGCTGTATGTCTTATTTTGGGTATTCAGTAACAGGATTGTTAAATTAATCACATGCTCCAAACACACAAATATGTGCAAGTTTCATAACCCTCTTTCAACTTGGTTAGGCGAAAGTTGTTATTAACCACCAATACTGATTATACTGTGAGGTAAATCTGGTTGCATAGACAGAATCAAAAAATCTACAAATTTACTAAATCATGCTCACATCACTTTCAAATTAGTTGATTGTATTTTGTTGCCAGCTATGAAGTTAGTACAACTTCCATAAACCAAAAGAAAAGACAAAATAAGGTACTTATTTGGCTATAAGTGCATGCATTGGTTACCCATGTGTCATGACTCATCACACTTATAAGAGTAATTGATTTTTCTGAAATGTTGTGTTGTTTCAATCATGATCATTGATCAACTAGTCAAAATAAATAATTTGTGTCTGTGGGTTGCAGAAAATGAATGGGATGGGATTAAGGAAGGACAAAGTGTAGGTACAGTTTTCCATGTTTTCTGCTTTGAGGTCAAACAAATTATTAGAGTGAAGCAATCTACAATCACATTTGCTATAATACTATTTAATGCAGACCTTATAGCATGCTTAGTCAATGTTGTGAATAGATTATAGGGTCAGGATAAGAATAAATAGTAGTATATAGACAAGGCCAATTCTTTTATGACAAAAAAATATATGCACTACCAATTTTTTATTTATTCTTCATATTTGATTATTTTTTAATTTTAAATATAAATAATATAAATAAATGATAAATAATGTAGTGATTGTGTATAAATCTTTACACTAATAATAAATAGATATTACATTATTCTTTTATAGTTTGAAGGTGGTTGAATGCATATGTTTTCCCCATAAACAAAATTATATTTCCACGACTATCGTTAGAAAAAATTGTATTGTTTGTAGTATTGGTAATTTGGACCAAGTTCATAGAGCTCGTCCATCCACTCATTCTTATTGGACGAGTAGGATATGACAATTATATCCTTTAGACTAAAATGTCTACCCATAATGCCCATATACTCTAGGGCTTTTCCTGTGAGCAAAACAGGGCCCATGGGCATAATAAAAAGGGCCAAGAGCCTGGCCCCCAAAGGAGGACCAATTCTAACCTTGGCCTTGGCCTAAGGGTTTGCATTGCATTCCACACCGTAGAGGCAGCTTTGCACTTTGTAGCTCCCATGCAAATGTGAGTCCTGGATTAGTGTATATTACTTTGTAGGTACTATGCAAATCTGAGTCTTGGATGAGTGTATATAATTGTACAGGGCTTGCTGTATAAATAATTATTTCATTGTTCGATTTCCTTTAGATTAATACAATATCTTTTTAATATGAGTGGACGGTGTGTTAATATCTTTCCAAATCAGTAATCGACTCTCCTAAATTAGATGTTTAACTTATAAAACTAATACACTCCAAATTGGATATAAAAAAAGTTGTTTACATTTTAACTGCAAAAACGAATGATGACTCCAAATTATTTGGAAGAGTTAATAATCCTTTTATTTCTCCCTCTCATCTTAAATTATGAAACCAATGTTTAACTGAAAAGGCATCAGATTATTATATTGATATTGTCGAAACATGAATTAAACAAGATCGTTGTTGATGGATTAGTTGGAGAATTTTTGTGCCTTCTCATATGATCCACTCTTAAGGGCCTTGCAAGTTATTTGACAATAACTTGATCACCTTTAATCTTAGGGCACTTACTCAATTTCTTGAGTATTAGGTCATAGATATGGAAAAGTCAAACAAGGATGGGCTAAAACTCCTTATACCTTCCCCTTTTGGGTAAAATGAGTTTTGCTTTATGAATTAACTACTAATTTTTTGTGAGAAAAAACATGTTAAAATTATTAAATATAAAAGTGACATTTTTTTATTGAAATATATCTCGTGCAACTAGTGTGTATATATTCCATTATTTAAATATTTAAAATTAAACACACCACAACTCCTTATAATTTAACTGAAAAAATTAATGAACAAAAGTTTTACGTTGATTTATAAATTTTCAAACAATATTACTCATATATGTCATTTTTCACACAAAAAAATAATTCACGTCATTTGTCCTCTCTTTTTCTTCAAGAATCCATGAAGAATAATGGTAAAAAATGAGGTGTCACATTATAATTTCCAATATTTTAATGTAGGAAAAAAAAATTACATCGCTTCTCATAGCTCTCTTTAAAAAAAATACTTTACACATATCCTTTTTCTTTGACATATTGAGAAGGTTTGAGGTTAGATCTTTATCCCCAACTTACTATATCAAAGAAAAAGGTTTGGCATATATATACATTTAACATCACTTTCAAATTAGTTGATTGTATTTTGTTGCCAGCTATGAAGTTAGTACAACTTCCATAAACCAAAAGAAAAGACAAAATAAGGTACTTATTTGGCTATAAGTGCATGCATTGGTTACCCATGTGTCATGACTCATCACACTTATAAGAGTAATTGATTTTTCTGAAATGTTGTGTTGTTTCAATCATGATCATTGATCAACTAGTCAAAATAAATAATTTGTGTCTGTGGGTTGCAGAAAATGAATGGGATGGGATTAAGGAAGGACAAAGTGTAGGTACAGTTTTCCATGTTTTCTGCTTTGAGGTCAAACAAATTATTAGAGTGAAGCAATCTACAATCACATTTGCTATAATACTATTTAATGCAGACCTTATAGCATGCTTAGTCAATGTTGTGAATAGATTATAGGGTCAGGATAAGAATAAATAGTAGTATATAGACAAGGCCAATTCTTTTATGACAAAAAAATATATGCACTACCAATTTTTTATTTATTCTTCATATTTGATTATTTTTTAATTTTAAATATAAATAATATAAATAAATGATAAATAATGTAGTGATTGTGTATAAATCTTTACACTAATAATAAATAGATATTACATTATTCTTTTATAGTTTGAAGGTGGTTGAATGCATATGTTTTCCCCATAAACAAAATTATATTTCCACGACTATCGTTAGAAAAAATTGTATTGTTTGTAGTATTGGTAATTTGGACCAAGTTCATAGAGCTCGTCCATCCACTCATTCTTATTGGACGAGTAGGATATGACAATTATATCCTTTAGACTAAAATGTCTACCCATAATGCCCATATACTCTAGGGCTTTTCCTGTGAGCAAAACAGGGCCCATGGGCATAATAAAAAGGGCCAAGAGCCTGGCCCCCAAAGGAGGACCAATTCTAACCTTGGCCTTGGCCTAAGGGTTTGCATTGCATTCCACACCGTAGAGGCAGCTTTGCACTTTGTAGCTCCCATGCAAATGTGAGTCCTGGATTAGTGTATATTACTTTGTAGGTACTATGCAAATCTGAGTCTTGGATGAGTGTATATAATTGTACAGGGCTTGCTGTATAAATAATTATTTCATTGTTCGATTTCCTTTAGATTAATACAATATCTTTTTAATATGAGTGGACGGTGTGTTAATATCTTTCCAAATCAGTAATCGACTCTCCTAAATTAGATGTTTAACTTATAAAACTAATACACTCCAAATTGGATATAAAAAAAGTTGTTTACATTTTAACTGCAAAAACGAATGATGACTCCAAATTATTTGGAAGAGTTAATAATCCTTTTATTTCTCCCTCTCATCTTAAATTATGAAACCAATGTTTAACTGAAAAGGCATCAGATTATTATATTGATATTGTCGAAACATGAATTAAACAAGATCGTTGTTGATGGATTAGTTGGAGAATTTTTGTGCCTTCTCATATGATCCACTCTTAAGGGCCTTGCAAGTTATTTGACAATAACTTGATCACCTTTAATCTTAGGGCACTTACTCAATTTCTTGAGTATTAGGTCATAGATATGGAAAAGTCAAACAAGGATGGGCTAAAACTCCTTATACCTTCCCCTTTTGGGTAAAATGAGTTTTGCTTTATGAATTAACTACTAATTTTTTGTGAGAAAAAACATGTTAAAATTATTAAATATAAAAGTGACATTTTTTTATTGAAATATATCTCGTGCAACTAGTGTGTATATATTCCATTATTTAAATATTTAAAATTAAACACACCACAACTCCTTATAATTTAACTGAAAAAATTAATGAACAAAAGTTTTACGTTGATTTATAAATTTTCAAACAATATTACTCATATATGTCATTTTTCACACAAAAAAATAATTCACGTCATTTGTCCTCTCTTTTTCTTCAAGAATCCATGAAGAATAATGGTAAAAAATGAGGTGTCACATTATAATTTCCAATATTTTAATGTAGGAAAAAAAAATTACATCGCTTCTCATAGCTCTCTTTAAAAAAAATACTTTACACATATCCTTTTTCTTTGACATATTGAGAAGGTTTGAGGTTAGATCTTTATCCCCAACTTACTATATCAAAGAAAAAGGTTTGGCATATATATACATTTATATATTAGTAAATTAAAAGTTTGATATATATATATATATATATATATCTTACATGATTTAACTCTAAATATTATGCGGGAACAAATTTGAGCACAAGACAAAATTTCAAGCCCAGAGGGCCAGAATAGACATTGAAGCAGAACCAAGGATTAAGGCCACAAAAGATGCCTTTTTCAACCCTGGATTGGTGTTCATAAGCTTATTGTGAAAGAAATCAACAGCTATGAGGTCAACAAGAGCCATGTAAATTAAAATTCCTGAAGAAATTGAACCTAGTAACCCTTCCATGATTAAGGTATTTGGACTACTATCATCATAACCTGTGAGGGAGAATAATGCCATTCCCAACATTATTCCCAGTGGTGTTGTCACTGAGAACATGAAGCACATGTATGCCATTGTTCCAAAGCTAAATCCCGCCTGTAATTATTATCATGCAAGGTATTAATTAGCATATCCTAGCTAGAATCATATAGTAAGGTGTTATAAACAAATGTGCATTCAATAAAAGAGAAAAAAAAAAGTATGTATTGATAATGTAAGAGTTTTTACATTATCGTTGTATCATTAATCATTCATATTTAATCATCAAAGACTTCAAGTAAAAGTAGTACAAATAAATTGTTGATGATTTACTGTCTGCGTATAAATTTTTACATTAACAATAGATAAATATTACTTGCTAGTTATGAGATGTTGAGACATGGCATAGAGTTTCATGAGAAGAATAATGTAAAGAATAAACAAAAGGCTTAGAGAGATACAACCACAAGCAAATGATCTCAAGGAGATTTGATACAAGCTTTAACTCCATAAGGAGATCATGTACAAAATTGAGAGGGAAAGAGCAGATCTTATCCCCTGTATAGAACACTAAATCCTATCATAGAAAGATCTTAGTCAAATACAAGACTTTGTCTTTTCTTTAGGAATGGTGAACAGATTATTCATTCTTAATTGAGATTTACACATTATTTTACAATTTTTTACATTCCCCCCTGAGTTAATAATACCAACTACTTTTCACTTCATCTGTGAAGTCATTTATTCTTAAATGTTAAATAGATCCCACAATATATCCTACACCTTTCATATTTTACAGTAAATATAATCAATCTTCTTATTCTCTCCCCTTTCTTGTGCCAAAACAAAACAAAAATGGATACACATTGAAATTTAAGAATTGTGTTTGAGAAAGAAATGTGCTTAACAATAAAGCACAACAGAGCTATGCACAAACAAAAGAATGTGCTTATTTAAATAAGAATAGTATAAACACAAAGTAACATGCTTATAGCTGATAGGATAGCGCATTAATTCATCATAATAATGAAACTGTGATAGACAATCCCCAACACACACTTCAGAGTAGAGTGTAACTGTTGGTTTACTAAACAATACATTACACTAATGAAGACTACGTCTGACATTCAGAGATCAAGACTTGTAATTAAAGAATGATTAATTTGAAGAATTGACATCTCTAAAATTCTCCATTTTTAGTTCTTGTGGGCATCGACTAGCATTTTCTTATTATAGTATTTATTCTGGTATTCATTATTTGAACGACCATTGCATTTTATTAATTGCCATTTCCACAACCATTTTTATCCCAATCATATCTTGCTGTGCTAATTTAGAGGAATAATTAACAGGTCAAGCACATGCTATTATCAACAAATTCCTACATGCTCCCATGATATGAATTTTATCGATAGAAAAGTTTATCTCAAAACCTATTGAGAGTTAGATGGGTAGTCCAAAGGAGACATGTAATCTGAGACCAACATGTTTCCTCTACATAAGTTTGTCGGCATAAGGTTACCTTTCGTATTAGGCGAAAAGTTATATTTGATCACATGATAACCGGAAAGAGATTGAACTTTAACTATCACATTGTCAATTAAACAATGTGATGAAATTAAAGAAATTGAGAAAGATATATAAAAAGAAACCTGAGCAACGCAACCACCGAGACCAATCCCTTCAAATATTTGATGAAATGCCAAAGCCGCAACAAGAGGCCTTATAGTGCAAACGTTCTGAGACATTCCCATCGTAACTCCAATTATCACTGAATGAAATACTATCCCTATTTCCAGAACCTGAGAAACCAATCTCTGTTTCAACTTCACCAATTCCTCCTCAACCTTCTCCGTTTCCCCACCACCACCGTCACAACCGAGTTCAACCGCTGATTCCTTCTCTTGCATAACCACCGGCGCGTATGGCGCGTGACTCATATGTGGCGTGGCGATAAGGTCCACAGACAGAGCAAGGATCACTCCCACCAGCGTCACCAGCCCCGCGAAGGGGAAGTCCCTCCACGGGTGCCGTGACGCCACGTGGCAGTCAGCGAGTGCGGTGTACGCGTTTGGGAGCACGTGGACTAAGGAGGTGGAGAGTATGACGCCGGCGGCGAAGCACTTTATGACGGCGATGGCTCTGTCGTAAAGAGACTTTCCCTGGAAGATACGAGCGAGGAGCACCGGCGACGACATGCCGAACATGCTGGTGAAGAAGATGATGAAGATGGAGATGGATTTGAAGTGCGACGCCGCAACGCTGTCACGGCACGCCGCGGCACGACTTAAGTCCGCCACGCACGCCGTCGCCATGTACGGTTATTGAGGAGTCAAAATGGAATGGTGGTGGATAAAATTTGAGAGAGTTATGGAGTTTAGTTGGAAGATGAAGTTTGAAGAGTAAAGAGTTTGATAAATGATGTGGACCACTTTCATTTTTTTGTTATTACAATGTCTATGTGGGGTTCACTTCTTAGTAGGATGAGATCAAAAAAAATTCATTGCATAGTTACTAATTTTTTTCCATTTATAATTTGACTTGTTCACAAAAATATATCACTCATTGGATTTAAACTCTACAAGTTTAACTAATATGTTTTAGAAAGAAAAACATTATTGGCACATATTATAAGGATTTATTATGAGGGTAATAATGTGAAACAAGCCAAATTGGATTGGATTTCAAAGTTTATTTTCTAGTTAAGTTTTAGAGAAAAAAAAAAAGACTTTAGAATTATCTAAAAAGTTATTTTAAGGCTTTCCATTCTTCATTTTTCTTTTATTCTCCTCCAAAATCTAATTAGGAAAATGACCCTATAAAATTCTAGCCAAAATGTCAATTTTAGTGCTCTAAAAAAACATTCATTCTAGGGAGTCAATACTAATCAAAACAAATTATTGAAATTGTTTAAACTCTTACACACAAAAACAAATTAGATCACTGTTTTGGTTTAAGGTATCATAATTAATCTTTGTATTACATTCTTTTCTTCTTCTACATAAGATATGAGTAATGATCATCTCCATTAATAAAGAGACGAATGTATGTTTTTCACTTGCTTTAATGACAAAAATATGATTTCATTATAATAAAAAATTTATTATAATATATATATGTAATTTGAAGTTGCATTTCTATTTATTTTTTGAAGTACTTGTCTCTCTATTAATGGAGATGATCTATCTCATAAGATATTGAGCTCAACTTTATTGTTGAAGAATAGGATATGAGGAAATGGAGGGTGTCTATTTAGTTTTCAACTTTTGACCATGGAATACATTGCATAATGTCTTTCACTCTATATATTGCATTCTTTTGATTAATTTGTCAAGAAAAATAAAACTTGAATCATATACAAACTAACTTAAATTTTCTAACCAATGAGAAAACGATATATTGAGTAAAACAGGTAGATAGAAGAGACTCCTTATACTATATGATCATAACTTGATGAGTAGTTCGTAGGCACACACTTTTATCATCTAACAAATGTTACAGCTGTCAGACATTAATAGATGTTAACAAAGACACCAATAAACGAGGTTCTTAGGCTAAGAAAACAAAATAAGCTCAAGAATATGTGTCCCTAGCCCCACCCCTCTTTTTTAATACCCTCTTTACTGCTACTACTACTATTATTTTCCCTTTGAGCTTATAGTACCTTAAACCTCTCGTGGGTCTACAAAGAGAGATCTTGAAGGGGTGTTGGTTAAGGTTAATTCATGAGATGTATTTGTCCCTTCATTTTTCAAGGCCTTTATGCACCACAAGTCAGGGCATGAGAGCAATTTCTGATGAGGAATATGATGAATGAGTTCATGATCTCTTCCTCCAACTTCTGTCACAATAATCTTGCAATTCTCATCCTTAGACTTTGCAACCATGTTGTGCACAAACTTGCACAAGCCCCTTACAAGCTTCCCAGAGAATGGACCTTCATGGTACATCCCATACATGAAGTAGAACCCAAATGGGTCAAAAAAATCAGGCAAGTTTGGCAACTTTAAGCATGGTAACATTTTATCAATCAAGCTCCAACCTTTTGTGAATAACAAGCATGATAAAGGTGCTTTTCCTAGCCTTAGTTTGAAAATTTCCCCACTATTCCATACACTAAGCATAGCCCAATTATTAGGGACTTGTCCATTTGGTCCAAAACTATCATCTCCTTTGAAATAAGCCACCCATGTTCCTAAGCTTAAATTGTTCCTTAGTATATTCTCTATGTCACTAGGGAAAAACTCAGTTGACCCCATGAATCTTCTATAGAGAGATTCAGCCTTTTCAATCTTTACCCTAGCTATCTCAATATTTGATGAGATTCTAAACAAGTGATGATAATTAACTGGGTTTATGAGTATAGCTGGAGTCCTAAACTTGGTGTAACAAAACTTGTCCATGAAGAGTGTGATTGAGGCATGATTTTCTTTATCTGTGGCCATATATGCATACTCCACACCATTTGAACTGAACCATTCTTCTAGCTTTTGGACTAGGCTAGAGGCAATGCCTTTTCTGCGGTAATGGGGTGCAACCCTTAGTCCTAGGACATAGCCTACCTTTGCCAAATCCTTTGGAGGTTCATGGTTGTTAAGTATGACCATCTTTATAGAGCCTTGAATGACACCAACCAATTCATTGTTCTGCTCTGCTACCTAAAACCAAATTGTTCAAGGAGATTGTTATACATGCATGATAGTATATGATCAAGAAGAATAAATGGGTACTTGGTTCAGATTTTTTAGGGAAATAGTTGTTGCTCCAAAAGGATGATGTTTGACAATAACTTAATTTGTTTTCTGTGTTTATTTGTTGAAAAAATACTTATTTTTTAAATTAGCTAGATTTTACATTAAAACAATCAGATTATTTTCTAATTTGAATCAAATATTCCATAAGAGAAATTACACTATTTTTTCAATAGAATAAAGAAATTATGTTATCATTAAAATCTAAATCTAAATATTCATATTTGATGACTTTGCCAACTAAGGTTGCTCTCCAGAACAACATCAAATCATTATTATTAGAAAAAATATTGATATATCCTCATATCTAATATTTTAAGAAAAATGATATTATGTGGTGGACATACCCATCACCATGTCACATTTCACATTTAGTTATTAGATGAAAAATAAAGAAATATATGATTAAGTGTGATATAGTATAAAGTAAACATAAGTATGGGTGTGCAAGTTAATTGTAAAAAGTAACAAACTCTACTAACATATATAGTAATATTTAGTATAGTATACCAGCATCATGTACATAGGGCTGTTTCTGATCCTACAAATAGGGTCACCCATAGTGTCTAACACACTTTCTGATTGTCCAACCTTGCATCTTCTCTCAAGATCTTCTACTTGAACTCTATCAGATTGTCCCTCATAACTTCTGATTATGAACTTCTTGACATTCATATTCAAGAGAAGAAATAAAGGGGGAATTGAAGCTCAATAAGGTATAGTTAATAGATATATATGGCAAGAAAAGTGCAGCCAAGGAGAAGTAATACAAGTGCTACAAGAAGAAAGATTTGGAAAAGACTTCATAATGATAATCATTTATATGCGTGTGTGATAGGAAAAACCAAAATGATGATTGTACCATTGGACTACAACTATGTCTAACTAAACAATATCTATTTAACGAATTAATCTAAAAACCTCTCTAGTTATACCAAAGTAACATTTTTCAAAGACATGCCAATTCTATATGGTTATAAGGATTTTGTTAGACAAATATCGCATTACTCAGCGTATAATTAATATTAACTAGATTTGGACACTTAGTTAACAAAAATAGTTTAAATTTAAGCATTTAAAAGCATTGTGGGGGAAACGTGAAAGGAGTGATAGTTGAAAAATAGTGATAAAAGATTGAAAATTGTGAATGTTCTTGGTGACCATCATATATTTAAAATTGTGTTTGTAGTTACATTCCATTTATGATAATTATGGAAAATGGAACTACAATTATGGTCATGAACCATAATATTACAATTATAATTTAAGTACAATTTAAAACATTAACTTAGATATCAACAATAGTACTATAATTAGGAACGGAAACAGAGGAGACTAGGTTCGAGTTTGTGCTTACTCAATTTGAATTTGAAATCCAAAACCCAAACTCGAATTAGCAAGGTTGAAAACAATGATATCATCCATGAACCCGTCGGGTTTCGGGTAACCCGAGCCTGATGGGAACCCGCCTAAAATATATATTTATATATATATAGGTTCTATATGCAAATTTCTATATATACATGTTTTATATAGGTATTTATGTGTAATTTTATAATTATATATATATTAATCGGGTTTAGGGTTGGTTCAGAGTAGAGTATCAATAATACCAAATTCGAACCCGAAAGTTGAATTTGGGTAAAACCCGAACCTAAACTCAATCACATCGAGTTTTCTCATTAGATTTTGGTTGAATTCGGACGGGTACCTACGAGTTTGGTTTTCATTACTATCTTTAACTATAATAGACAAAAGTTAGGTTAACTAATTGAAAGTGTTTTTTGTCTCTAGCTTTTTGGTGCCCACTCCCTATGTACAGCTTAATCACGCTTTATGAAAAATCTCACTTATATATCCACGGTAGTTTAACCTTCAGCTCGAGCACGTAGGCCATGATCCACTCCTAAGGACTCGTGCTTTTGTCCTATCCGGATTCATTGGCGAATAGATGATGAGTTTTATGCACACAAACAAGTGCATGGATCTTGAAAAATATATTGAATGTGTGCACAAGTTAGGCGAATCAATTGGATTTGTCTAAATGCAATTACGAATAATACAAGTGCCCCACTGCCAAATAGTATTCTGATAATGGATTAACGATAACTAGCAAGAAACTATTGACCGACTTAATTAGTAATCTATTATCGACCATAGAACAAATTAAATCTGCATGGTTTTAAAGTTTAGTCTTAAATGCTTACGATTTTTTAGACATGAGACTCCTCTCCATTATTGAGGAGGAAGTTGTGTGAAAAACAGAAAAAAAAAAAAACAAAATAAAACGACAGTTATATTCATTTTAATTACAATAAGATTATAATTTTACCTTTTTTTTCAATTTTTAGAGCAAATAAGTAAAATTTTACAATATGAGTTACCTCTTAAATAGATTCTCATTTTTTTAAAAGTAATATGTATGTATTCAAAATGTAAAATTTATATACAGTCAGTATATCTTTTATCTTTCATTTGGATTAATTTTTTTCTTCAAAAAGTCAATGATAATGAAAAATTAATAGTGTATGATATAGTGACAGTGTAAAATACTCTTCCACTATTCGTTTATAAATCTTTTTCTCTTTCCTAAATTGTACAACTTAGTTTTTGAAGACTCTCCGCTTTAAGTTATTATCAGGTATGTTTCTACTTTTTCATTTATTTGACCTCAAAATAAGTTTTGCTTTTTTATCATTTCTCTTATTAAGAGAAAGTTAATGTATTTATATTCATATCTCCTATAAGAATATTTAGTGTAATATGTATATATGATTATGATTAATATGGACATGTGTAAAAAATGAAATAGTATTAGGTATAATTTCATTAAATTTCATGAAACATCTTATACTTCACTCTTTATTGAATCATACATATAAATTTTAGTATATATTTGAATATTGGATCTACATAATTAATTTATATTTTCAGGATTGTTTTTGTATTGGTTTAATAATTAAACTGCAAGATAAAGTAAACAATCTAATAAAAATATTGAATCAATAAGAGCAATATTTATACTTTATTATTTTTATTAACTTATTATGCTTTGAAGTTAGACTTTGTCATGAAACTATTTAAGTATTAGAATATTTTTTTGGTTTTCCATAGGTATTTTCATACCGAATGTAATTATGTCTGAGCCAGAAACATTTACAGGTATGTGAGGTCAACTTTCCTAGTGGGTATTTTTTCATCCACAAGACTCGAACTCAGACCTTACTTAAGGGGAATCAAGGAATCAAACATGTATCACTTGAAGCAACACTTGTTGGTTAAGTGTTAGAATGTGTTACTAAATAATATTTTAAAAAATATATAAAAAGTTCAGGATTGAGTTTATGATAAAATTTATGAATGATATAATAAAACTTTCGATGATAGTTAATTTGAAAATTCGTACACTATTTAACTGATTAATTTAATGAGAACAGGTGTATGGAATAGGGGAATATCCCTATCGGATCAACACTAAAAACACTTACAACTAAGGCTTTTAGATTTTCACTTGGTGTACATTTCAATTGTGATATGTTTAATTATGTGAATGTTATGTGGCAATGAGTGGCTTTATTCTCCTTAGATATGAATCTCTAACGTGAAAGTTGAACCCACTAAGGCACTAACTAAATCCTTGCTTTGCTTTCTGCTAATTATGAGTTTTATAAATATTGCTCAAAATGAATGGCATGACTGCTACTACAAATCAAGAGTCACTATATTGATCATAAAAGTAACTTTTTTAGAAAAATTAACCTTTTCAAGCATGTGTCTAAGAGTATGTTATATTTAATTATAGGCGTTTCAGAAAGTAAAAAGGACCATGCCTTAAAGTTAAGGATCCATTTTTGAATTAAAAATAGTCTTATACAAACATAGGCACACTTCTTAAATTATCAAGGAGTGGAACTATACTATGAGATTTAGTTGTAATTCTAATTCAACCAGAACTGGAATTACTTCAAAATAATAAATAACATGTGACTCATTAATTAATTTAATTGATTTGGCATGACCAATATTAGGAATCGATCTAGATACATCATTTCCTCAAATGAAAAAGAAATAATTCTTCTTTATATAAATGAGGTTTATAAACAAATGAATGATAGTTCAAATGAAATTAAGTTTGTTAATTAAACGAGCTAAACTTAATCATATAATTAATATAACTAATTTATTAGGTTTATCGTATAACTCACCTATCAAAATTTTACAAGTTTCATAAAAATCATTTAAAAGGTTATATATATATTGAAGGGTGTGTTTGGGGTTTCTTTGATAAGATACCTCTTACCTCCACAACCCAATTGTTATTATGGTTAGGACAATCCATTTCAAAAATATCTGCTCTTAAGATTTGAACCTCCAACTTCACAACTAAAATTTGTTTGGTTTTGATTTTATGCAGGATAAATTATGGTCCAAATATGAAACCAGATTAAATCAGGCACCATAGGGAATTATCATATATTGGGAAAGGCCAGAAGACTATAACACTGAGCCCAATCTCAACCCTTCAAGTGCATGAAAGGCCTAATGACAACTGTGGAATATGTGTCCCAGCATCTATTGCTCTTTTCATTCTATGAGAAGTAGAAAAAGCTAAATCAAAGTCCTGTTCACTTGTTTCATTTGGTGCTCTATAATGCACCACTTAAGGAAGTTTCCTATGAGGTCAGTGCTCAAGACATAAAAGCATCAAGGGTTTAAAATGCATTAACCCTAAATTCTGAATGAAAACTACATATTAAATATTTAATTAACCTTAAATGAGAATTTATGGTGGTAACTCATTGAGGTTATATATTCGAGTGAGGGGCTTCTTTTGGAGAATAAAATGTTGCAAAGATATACAAATTTAAAGGGTGATACGTTCAATAAATTTATACCCAAGAATTACATGTCAATACTGATGTTTTCAAAAAGAATATAACTATAGTTTTGAATATGGATGATTTAAAATTAGAAATTTGGATTGATGTCATCCTCCCCAAATGAAATATAACACGGAAATTAATAACACGTAGAATTAGATATAAAAAATAAGAATGAGAAGGAAGGTAGAAAATAATTTTTTGGTTTAGGGTAAAATAGAAGAAAGAAAGGGAGAAAATAATATTTTTCCTTCATAGAATCTCACTGCAAAAGGAAGGTAAGAAGCAAAAAATGGGACGCTCATCAATAGAGATTATATGTTATTGAAAGTTTCTTATTCTTTATTCCGAATCAATCAAAATTTAAGTTTTAAACATGTGTTATACATTAAGTAAAATTTTTTATTTTGTTCTTTTTTTGTTTCTTACATGTAACTTCATACGCAATCTTGTTTGAACTGGAAATATCCACAAGTATGTGAGACTAACTCTCCCGACAGATATTTTTTTCTTTAATACATTGTTACTCGCTTCTTTTTTTAAAAATGGAAACAACTTTAGGTTTGGGTTGAGAAAGTAGCAAGTAACAATGAAAGAAATGAACAAAATAAGAGCTTGTTTCTGTTACGGTATATGGCAAGGAAATGTCACCATACAAGAATCTTATTTGGTGAGTTATGAGCATTTCAAGCTCGAAGTTTAAATGATGAAGCAGTATCTTATTGGGTAGGATCGAATTAGGGATATCAACTGAAATTATATGGCTTCACAGAAATCAATTTACAACCAATAAAATATTGAAAACATATTAAAAATTGATTATAATTAAAATTCAATCTAAATAATTATTCTAAATAGCACTGAATAACAAAAATTCATTTATACAAAATTTCTGGAAGAGACAACTTATATTTGTTGAATGGCAACCTTTTTATTTTTGAGACAAAATTATTCTATCTCTAACCCCACCAACTTTAGATTATTTTTTACTTTTTCCTCTAAACTTGATTCTTATTTGGTACAAAATAATTAAAAACCATATTATTTTCTATTATCCATTTTCCCTTCACCATTTTTCTTATACTTTCTCTATCAAACATAGCATCAAATTAGGACAATAAATTAGAATATGGAAAAGAATAAAAATTCGCTTGAAATTACAGTCACTTTCCATTTTGTTTAAAAATTAGACACTCTCTTTCTATTTTTCACTTTTGCACATGGTTATCACTTATCACTAAGGGTGGAAATAGGGGTGGCAATGTGGGCCGGGCCGGCCCAGTCCGTCATTGGCCCGCCAAAATAAGGGCTGGCCCGGCCCGTATTGTTAAAAGAGCTCAAAATGCCAGCCCAGCCCATATTTTGCAGGGCTGTGTACATAATTAAAGCTTTTAGACAAAAAATAATCAACAAACTTGATAGATGTCTTTTAAAACAAAAAATCACAAACATAAGTCTACAATATTACAATAACAACATAACATCTTAGCTTAAAACTTGTAAATTCTAAAGAAGAAACCAGTTGTCACGCCCCTCGCACAACACAGTGTCACACACTTTAGTTTTTTTATTTTTTAACAATGGCCGTCGGGCCAGCCCGGCCCGACCCGTCTTAGCCCGTCTAAAAAACGGGCTACTAAAACGGGCTGAATATGGGGTTTTGGGCTAAAATCCTCAGCCCGACCCGCTAAAAATAGCCATCCGAACGGGCTGGCCCGTCCGGCCAAGCCCATATTGCCACCCCTAGGTGGAAACATGCTAGGTCATACTTTGCCTTAAACAGGTCGAGCTTGTATAACATATAGGAGTATGAGCCTAACATGTTAGCCTGTTTAATTTTTTTTCAAAGTCTAGGTCTGACCTGGTAGCATATTTAAAGGCCTATTATACTATATTATATTGAAATAGGTCATCATGTCTATATTTAAATAACTAATATGCATACTTTTATATTTAAATAACTAATATGCATACTTTTTTATAACCCTAACAATTAAATTATATTTTTGTATACATTTTTATATTAAAATTACATATATAATAACATTACTTATATATTAAAATTATAAAATATGAACATTATTACATAATATAACTAAATAGGTCGGTCTGTTAGGCTTAATAGACCATTTGGATGGCCTAAAGCCTGACCTGTTAAACTAAATAGGCTTTTCAGAAAGCCTGAGTCTGACCTGTTTACGAAAAATGTATGGTCTGGCCTAACCTGTTATAGGTTAGATAATATGTATCTAGTAGGCGACCTGACCTGTTTCCACCCCTACTTATCACATAATTGGAAGGCCAATTCTTCTAGATTTATATGCTTGGTTGGCCACGCCTCAAGTTTGGTATAAAATATATATTGACAAATATGCTGGCCCAGTTCCTTAAAATGTAAGATCAGAGCTCATAATATATACATATACATATGCATATATATATATATATACATATACATATATATATATATATATACATATACATATATATATTATATAATCATTTATTTCTATATTAAAAAATTATGGAGAAAAATTAAAAAGAAATAGGTTAGAATTAAAGTTATGCACTTGATATATTTCTATAATATAATAGTGTTCAATCACTTTCAATAAAAAAGAAATTGCTTAAAATAACATAATGAGAGAATAATACATAACAAATATTCAGGAACAATATTTCTTAATATGTATTATGGAGAATAATACCATACTGAATAAATCCGAATTTAATAAATTACTAAAAACATTCATTTATAACATATAAACTAAAATTTTCAAATAAGCTGAAATCACCAACTAATACTAATCAAATACCAAATATTAATAGAATAGAAATGGAAGTATATGAGTTATTAAAATAATGAAAACAAATTGGATAGAGTCTTAAGGTATAAAGTCTTAAAAGACATCAATAATAGATAAGATATAAGAGGTAACAAATAAAACTCTAAATGACATCATGATTGGACACATGTTAGTGTAATTTTCATCATCCCAAACGGCTCTATGCACTTATAATACATTGACTCACACTTTATATGTTTCTCATAAAAATATCTTGTTTTAAATTCCTTCTTTATCATCATCACATGTCAATTGCTCCTTGATTTGTTTCTCTCCTAAAAGGTTTCATGATACTACTATGTACATACTCATACTAAATAATCACTTTTGCATAATGAATATTTTCATAATTAATAATAAAAACTATATGAAGTATGTAATTGTTATGTTGTTGACAATGATAAAAAAATAATTACTACAACACTTAAACTTTTTAAATTTTTAATTAAAATAATTATGAGATATTTGATGAATACTACTCATATTCTTATTAATGAGAAATAAGAAAAAATATATTGTATATTAGCCTATTATTTTTATACACCATATTATTTAAGTGTTAATAGTCTCTAATTTTTAAGTAAAAAACAAACATAATTTGCATATCTTAATTCATTATTTCATTTATAAACTTTTTTTCTTTTATCAATATTCTGGTTCCTGATGATAAGAAATTAAACAATTTATAGTTTTAATTATCATTTTTAAATTAAAATAATTATTGATTTAAATTATTATTGTTCTAATTTAAAGAGTTTATTGTTTAAATTCTTACTCTAGACTTTTCAATTTCCATGGTTGGTTAATCATTTGATTAATTGTTGCATATGTAATAACATTTTTCCATTTATTTTTCTACATAGGTATACCATCATGATATTTTTCCATTTAATGTTACTTTATATGACATTTGCCGATGTCCATGTCATTATCAAGGTCACTCATATGTTTTAATAAAATTGACACTTACATACTTCTAAACATGTGTCAAAATCACTTTGTCTCATGCGAATGTATGAGTAAAATGCGCGTTGTGAATACATGTGCATTCTCAACCATATAATAAACAGGTAACATGCGTAACCACACAAATACATAAATAACATGTATATTTTTTAACTATACAAAATGTTATTAACCATACGAGTACACATGTAATATGTGTATTCTTAACTATTGGACAAAAAAAATATTACCATATATGAAGCACAGTTAACTTACTAATAATATTCTGTAAGTAAGAGTTTGATAAGAAAGCAAAATATGATGGGTGATCAATCCTACTTTACTGACCCAATACATTTTCAATCAATGGAGTAAAACTAATGAAGTAAGATATGATAGTGGCAGATTGCCAATTATCACACATGAATAACACTACTACCACCATTTTCACATCCATGCATGATGCATGGAAGAATGCGAAAGATGTACTAGATACAAGTTGAGAGGTCAAAACAATCCTAATATTCAATACAATTTCTGCGCTATTAATATAAAGTTTTATATAATATTATTATTTATTTGCATTACCATTTTTAATAGTCAATAATAATTAATAGTGGAAGATAGATTGGAAGTGTATAAAACTTTTATACAGTGAGTATAAGTATTTTTTTCTCTATTCAATATATGTACATACCTAATATTGACGAATAAAAACTTCAAAATCTTGCGTTGCTCTTATCTCTATACACATCTATTACTTATATACTCACACTTAGGCATCATAAACTGCACATCAATACTATTTGAAGAGGAAGACCAATAATTGAATACAGAAATAAAATCAACTATCTTATCATCAAGACTTTGATGCAATCTCTTTACTTGCAGCATATATATAATAATGTTAATAATTGCAGAAGAGATTTTGTGCCGTCAAGAAAGAGACAGTATATAATACTGCCCAACCTCTGACCCAAATCCAACTAATGAGAAACCCAAAATTTCAACTAATTAATACTACCACCTTATTATGATTTATGATTTCCTCATTTTCTCTTTATACGATATGCTAATTAATGAGAATATTTTGATAACAAAATCGATTGTTGAATTTAAAAATTTGAAATTAATCAAAGAATCAAAATCAATCTCTAAAAAATTTCCTATTGAAAGGACCCTGTGTTAAAACCATGCACAAAAAACTTTCCAAAAAATATAAATGAATGTATATCTTCAAAATCAAGCCATACACATTAGGACAAGATTATGTGCATGCTTATACTTCTCAAATTCATAACCTACAAGATTTCTTCTCACCCCTCTTCATCTCTTCTCATAGCATATATTTTTCTTATTAGATTTGAAATAAACTCTTTAATATATAACTTCTAATCCAAGGAGAAAAATAATTTCAAGCTAGAGAAGAAAATACAGTCCTTAAAAATGTTCAGTTTTTATTGTAATTACTTTTAGAGACTTAAATTTAACAAAACATTAGAGTATGTACTTTAATAATCACCAGTATCTTATCCAATCTTGTTTCTTAGATATAGTAATTTGTAATTATAATTTCATTTTCAGAAACATAACATGATATACATCACTACCTTCTATTACCTTTAATGTAGACTCCTGATCTTCCAAGAGATCAAACATCTGCTTCAGTTAGGTTGTTTGGTCACTTTGCAATGAGTTCTATCTTTGTCTCTCTGGGCTGTCTTACTATGTACCATGTCTTATATTACTCTCCACTTTTCATCCTCTCTAAGCAACTTCCACTAAGTGCCTTTTTTCCAATTTGGTATATTTGCCTTACCATTAATATAACAATATTAGTTTATATATTTTGATACTTTGTAACAATAATTATGAAACTCATGATTTTTATGATCAAATATTTATTTATATCATATGAGTTCATATTACTATGATATTAATAGTTTGTATTCAATTATATATTATCATGTCTTACTATATATTTGATCATTATCACTACAAAAAAATATCTTGTTAGCCACGGTTATAACCGTGGCTATTTTACCAAAAAACCGTGGCAAAATACACCAGCCACGGTTTCCTCGACCCTAGCAATAAGTGGCGTTGCAAAAATTTAGCCACAGTCAATGTATGATATAGCTACATCTATGAGAAGTGTGGTAACATTTCCTTAACCACGGTTCAACCGTGGCTAATGTGAATCACACCCGTGGCTAATGTGAATCACACCCGTGGCTAGTTTATACCATTACTTTAACCACAGTTTAACCGTGGCTAATTATTTATTAAGTTATTTTCACATATATTCCTCTCCTAATCCTCTCTAACAATCATTATATTATATAAGCATTAATACTATGAAATTGGACCCAATATCTCAAATTATCATCACCTTCATCTTAAAATAATTCCAAATACATAAGCATGAATAAGTTCACATAATATGTATCATTCAAACCAATTGTTGAAACATTCCAAATTTGTTAAAAAATGCATTAATATTTCTATAGTAAAAATTTCACGCATAATCACATGGAACTTCTAGTCTTGCCCACTTGATCACTTCAGCATCACCTTTTCGGGCTTCATCCATTTCTTCAATTCCTTCAACATGACTTCACATGAATTTTTAAGTATACCAATCTGCAGGACAACCTATATCAGTTCCAACAATCAAGAACTATTGGAATTTCAAAATACAGAATTCTTGAGATTCAAAATCAATAATATTTATTATTAATATCAGAAGTCTCAATAACAAATAGAGAGTGACTGGAAGAGTCTCAATAACAATATCAATAATTGATTAAACTTGTAAAGATGTTTAATTTCCATGTCTCCCCTTCCATTGCAACCTTATCCTGACAAATCACATTTCTGACCACACTATCAACGCTGCTACTTGCACACGAGCTTTTGCATACTAGTTTTACACCAATTATGCAAACAATGTAACTCGGTGCAAAAAAAAAACAGGAGACATCTCACATGCTTGTATGACCTACTTTTCTGATTTGTGTGTATGCTAACATGAAGACATATACGTCAAGTCATATTTAGATATAAGTATATTTATGTTTTTTGATATTATCATTTGTGATTAAATTTAAATTATAATTAAATTCTTAATGTATTGGCAATATTTTATTGATTATCTCCACATACATATATTTTCATACAAGTCTTTCTCTTAAACCATGCTACTCCTACACTAAAACTGGCCTTTCAAGTATAAATAAATTCTCAATATTTCTTAGGGGTAAAAAACCTGGCAAGTGCTTAATTATTTTGACCATATAAATGAATACATCCTCACATATATAAACGGTACTCCTACTGCTCCAGAAGCAGTGGATTAAAATGGCAGAGTACAATGGTTATTGTTTGAACACATTATATATTCAAAGTCAGAATTAGTTATCTAGGAGACAGGACAGAGCAATTAAAAAACCATGTCTATAAAGGGATTATCTAGAAAATTTAACATCGGCGGAAAACAAATTTGAATCTTCAAACACTTTAAAAGCACGTGCCATTGGGCTTATCAACACCACCAGCAGGTTCTTGGTGAAATGTTATATACTCCTCATGTTAAAATTACCACTCAAATTGTTTGGCTATCTCCTTATTACAACAATACTATGTGAACACTAGTAAAAATGTAACTACATTTGAAAATAAACTTCTAAATTTCAGGGAAAAAATGTAAAGTAACACAAAACCAAATCACTCACAGTGGCGACAGATTTGTTGTTTGGATTCTCCTTTTTTAACTTTTCTCTGAACTCAGCCTTGCATCAACAACAACTTACAAAGTAAAAATCAGAAATCAATAATCATCGCAATAAGAAGAAAATGATTCAATAATTTGAAGAGAACTAAACTGTACATGAAAAAAGAAGAAAGTGATTGGAGGCCTCTTAGCTTGTTTGGTTCTATTAAATTGACATTCACTGAAAATTAGGGATTATAAAATATGTCACCTTTTGAGCAATGCTTCACAAGTACAAGTCAGCGGAAAGAGGGGATAAAGTTCATATATTTTACGATTATGTTGCATGTATGTTAATGATGTCAAATGTAGTAAAAGTTAAAAATAATTACAACAATAATAACAAATGCCTTTTCTACTAGGTTATCAACTTAAGCAACTTTAGTTTACAAATATGTGTCAGAGATCAGAACCCAAAAGCAACTTAGTTTCTAAAGAAGTATGAGTCACTAGCTAAAAAATAAATGGTAATGAGACCAAGCTTATGTTTATCAGAAAAAAAATCAGATATCTAAGTGTTCAATGAAGTAAATTTAAATCATGAAAGAACCATACCTAGAATTTTTTCATTATGACAACGATTACTTTTTAGATATATGCTTACAATCCTAGAATGATGAGTCTCCATATGCCTGATAAAGAGAAACAAGGAAGAAATATATTTCATGTGAGACCTATATTTATTGCATTATATGAAACTTCTTTTGCTTGAATGTATGTTAGATGTAACAGTAGTCATTGATTGGATTAATAATAATATCAACTAAATACAACCTTAAAGTGCAGTATTCTGTGAGCAGTCTTTCTCTCATCCCTCCCATCCCCTTCTTTTGTATTATTTTTTATCTCAACCAATTTCTATCAAAAAACTTTAAAATAAAAAACAGAGGTCAGTTACAATAGTAGTATAACAAGGCAAACCAATGTTTTTAAAGTATGTCAAGTTCCAAAATGTCCATATGTATGTTATTTTCCTTAATTTTGGAAGGTTCATTTTAATGTAAGATTATGTACAACAGGAACCAGTGGATACACTAAATCTTAAAGTGTGAATCATGCAACAAAAAGATCAAGTCATGAGAAAAGAAAGCATCTAGAATACACAATAATGAAACATAGTGTTCATTACTTTATAGATTGAGTGTCAATCAACCAAATGCATTAAAATCCAAGTAATGAAACAAAAGAGACCTATGAGGAATGAATGCAACACGACACAAACATAGGCAACCTCACACCAAAGAAACACACATCCACTTGAACTTTGAAGCATGCACATCAATATTCATCTATTTCCATGTCATTCCAGAATGTAACTGACAAGGCACATACAAATTAACTCATACAAGCAATGCTTAAGTTAATGTATTTGAAAGGGAAAAATGCATACTAGTGCTTACATCAATCCAAAAGTCCCCTATCAAGAACAATATCCATGCATATATTCGACATCTCTCTCAAAAGCTAAACTATACTATTAATTACAAAATACTATAGTGTTTAGGTGAAGAAACATATACCATAAGTGACTAACCAATTACTTATACTTGACCCTTTTGCATCGTTTTATATTTTCAGATAATGTTATGTCATTATTTGAGCTAGACCAACAAGAGTTGATAAAGAAAACATATAAAAAGCAATGAAATATTAATACATCATTTGAGCAAGCCATGAAAACATATTACTTTCCATAATCTAGGGTAAACAACTAAACATATATGAATCAAGCTAATAGAATTAAGAGTATGATAAACTAAAAATTCATAACAAGGTAAAATTTTGAGCTTTGATCTCCTAGTAAAATTTCAAGCTAATACAAAATTTCAGTTCTAAAGCATTGGAAAATGAAAATCTATTCTCAAAATTCAACTTACCAATGATAACTTTGAGCTTCAAACTACTAACAAACTTAACCTAAAATTCCTAACTATAGCAGAGAGAACTAAAATATGACGGTGAAGTTGATGGATTCTAGGAAATACAAAATGATCCTGACAATTCGAGATGCTAACCTGGTTAATGCAACAATCTATGGCAGAATGCACAACTCAATAAAGGCAATTGAATTGTGGTGCCACTCAAACTACAAAAGTTGCATAGTGTTCCTAAAGTGTTAGTGTTGATGTTGAATACAAATTAGGCGGAGGATCTAGACAATGAGGGCGGAGCTAACGACGACGACAACATTGAACGGTGTTAGTGTCGACATTGAACTATGGCTCAACAATGATTTACTTGTGAGAAGAAAAAACGAGATCTGAGATTTAGAATAAAAATAAAAATGTGACCAAGTGTGGAGGAGAAATGACAGAGAGTAAGTGCCAAGGGAAAATGATAGAGATGAGAATAATGAGAAAGAGAAAGGGAAAGAAATGGAGAAGAATGAGAAAGGGAAAGGGAGGGAGAAGATTTCTCAGATCTGAGTTAGTGGGAGCCACGTGTCTAATTAGATGATTTTTTTATAACTTAGCCACGTTTGCTACGTATGTGAGTAATTAAATGTGGTTATTTCACCTTTTTCTGGTAGTGTGGTGTATTGAATTACTGTTTGAGATAAAGAACATTCATGCAAATAGGATAAAAAACACCTTTAAATTTACTAAACTGCCCAAGACAACAACCAAACATACCATATTATTCCCATATTGTTCATGTATATTCAATTAAAGAGGATTTTCTTTTCAATAATTAAAAAATCTAATCATATAAAAATACAGTGTAAGAGATCTCTTTTCAAAAGGCACATTTGGCAATTAAGATATATATCACCTTTGTTGTATTAGTAAAGGGATATGTTCACCTCATCAATTTGTTCTATTACATTTTTTTCTATGAAATGTGCAAATCTAAGTATATATTATATGCTAACATTTTCTTAGTCATTTTTTTGCAGTTAAATTAACAAGAGAATTGAGGAAAATGGGAGACCTAGCAGAGAAAAGGAGTGGTGATGATGATTTAGCAGAAGAGCAATCATGTCCAAAGAAAACCACTATTCTTAAACCTTTACCTATAGGGGCTTCAGCTAATGTTCCTTTAGGATCTTCTGGTTCATCATTCAAACCATGGAAAAAACCCTGTGGCAATTACATTAATGGCCTTTGTGTTGCAGAGACAAGCAGCAATAAAACCAAGCCTAATATTGCTCCTGCAGAAAATGAAAATAACCAGATCATGGAGAACTCAACTTCTAATTCTGAGGAGAAGCTCAACATTGGGCTTGGTGCAACTTCTGGTTATGAAACTGAAACTGGTGAAGGTCAAGTAAACCATCTTGGATTGGAGTGTAGCTTTAAATCAGAAATGGATCCAAAGCTCAAGAGGTATATACATGTTATTGATAATTAACATTGGCAGAGATTAAATTAATGTTTATGTTAATTAATACTTCTCACTTTATATTCACATAATTTTTACTATTTAGTTTAGGTTGACTGATATATATTACTCCTTCAGTACATGTATGTAGCTGTTGAGGCATATACAAGTTTTATAGGCGTGCTAAAAAATTTAGTTATTAATTGAAGTACATTGATTTCTATTCATTATTATAAATGACTTAGAATCTATCCAATAACTCATGTTGCATCGTATCATCAAATGTGGTGAAAGTGTGCAAATCTGACTGATTCTCCGATTTCCATTAATTTAGACAAATTACTTTAAATACATATATGCTTTTATATTTTTGTTTCTACAAAAGATCTTTGCCTGCCAATTATGATAAAAGATTAATTTTGTAATGGATTTTTGTCTTATAATGTCTGCCCACACCATTTGAATGTTTTCATGAGTAAAATTTGTATTTTATGTGATATTGTGTAGATTTTATAGCAGCTTAACTCAAGTTTATATTTCACTTAAAGCCGCCAATGATATATAGATTAGTTGTGCATTTCAGACATGCATCAAAAGGATTTTTTACATATATCGACCTATAATTAGAGACCAAAATATATTTAATTTGTATTTAGATACTTATCCCCCACTACATAAACTTTCTTAGTATGTCAATAACCTACTTCATTTTATGTTTGCAACCAAAAGTCTAAAGTTGCTGCAAAAAAGCATCTAACCAGGTTACAAAACACTAAATATTATTTCAAATGATGGACTAGACTACGACCGGGGAGCCTCCAACCACCAAGTAAAACACCACGTTTTGAACCAAAACCTTAAAGCATTAGTTTCATGGGTCTTTCCTTCTTATAAACTCTTTCATTCCTCCCTACATATCCAATGTGAAACTTCACACTTGAATAAACCCAACATCAACCAATACCATTTTAGCTCTGCACTTATATACTGTATAAGTATGTGTGGTTTTGTATCCTTTAATGTATCTTCTTTTGTCAACAGTCATATCAAACAGACTTTCTGCACAAAAATCCAGATTGAAGAGAAATGCATGTCTAGCAGATTTGGAAAGCAAAGCAAAATATTTTAAGGTGAATTTGTTTAGTCCTTGAAACACATTAGGTTAATGGTTTTCCTTACTCATCATGCATGCATGCATCCGTGTGTTTTTGTGTGGCAAAATTCCAACATATTAAAGATATTTTGAGATTTCCTTGTGCATGCAGGATCATATAGACTTCCTCTATCGACAAATTGAAGCCCAAAAAAATAGGAACCAATTGTTGCAAATTGAGCAGCATCAGCTGAAACTACATATAGCTAGCTGTGAAAATCAAAGAGTACTTGATGAAGGTGACCCCTCTCTCTCTTGAATAATTATTGATTGAGTTTTGTTTGTTTAAACGAATGACATTCAAATGATAATGTACTAAACTATGTGTATAATATATGTTTGTTTTTGTTTCAACTTTACTATAGAGTATGTGATAAGTATGTTTGCGGCTCTTAAAAAGTTTTTGAGAGTAAAAGACATCAATTTATTATGAGATTGGCAACCTTAAAAACAACCTCTCAAATACTAGGTATATGATAACCTCAATGTGAAAATTATTATTGCTGATATGGTTAGAGCAATTATAAGCATGCATAACTGTATAAAAAATTTCAGTTGTGATTGAAAAGAACCAAGCGGAAGTGGAGAGGTTGAAGGAACTGCAAAGGAAGAAATCATTTGGGACGGTTGGCACCTTGCAAAAATTCCTCAGGTTAGAAATTTGGAAATTAAATTCTACTATGCAGAGCAAAAATGATTTTTTTGTCAATAATTTGCTGTGGTCACTAAGTGCCTATTTTTATTTCATTATATATTATTTGCCAGTTGGTTTTTTATTTCATTATTTTTATTTCATTACACACTTAAGGGTCCATTTTAAGGGTGTATTATGTATTTATATAAGATAACTGTACTTTGAAGCCTTTTTTTTTTTTTTTTTATCCTTTAA
>NC_032010.1:21211116-21281059 GCF_001865875.1 Lupinus angustifolius
TTTTTTATCCTTTAAAACTTAACTCATAAACAAATTTGATAGTCATTCAATTAATTACCGTCATATGATTCTCCTAGTAAAACATTGTAGTTATTAGTTGACCTACATAACTACATTAGTGAACACCGATGAATCATGAGTATGGTAGCAATATAATTAATTACTAACAAATTGCTACTATTCTTTATATCTTTTTTATGCTATAGTGTAAAATTAAAGGCACCTCACTTCATTCCGGCACAAGAAAATGCTCTATGCATGTGACCAATCCCAGTATAAATGAAAAATTATATAGGCAGTGAATGATGATATAAAATATACTTAATAATAGTTTTATTATCCCCATATCATATGATTAAGAGTATCACTTACCTTTTTGGGTAATGAATTAATCTCTTTCCGAGTTCGTAGTTGTCTCTTTCAACAAGTGCAGCCACGAATACCAAAAGAAAGTAATTCTTTAACCAAATAGGTGAAGAGATACATTGTTAGTACAAAAATATATGGTCATTGCAACAATGGTTAAGCATATACAGGCCGTTACTACAAATCAACAATCTTTTACTGTTTTATAATTATTCGATATTCTTTCATTGGGTAAAGAGTGAATAGTGTTTATGGTTTGAATTATCATACTTATATACACAGGAACATATTAACATAACCAATATTTTCAACGTATGTGTGTGATATTTCTCCTTCCTTTCTCTGTAATTTAGATTATAAAAAAGGGCTAATGGTAATGCATAAAAAATAACCATGCTCTAAGTATTTCAAGTCTCATTACTTTGGTTTCTAGCAGCTCTAAATGGTGTTGGAACATCAAAAGTGCAAGTTGATAATGCCCAACAATCAGAAAACAAAGCCAGATGAGGAAAACAAATGGGGATAAAATGCTGATTTACATGTAGTGTATCAAACTGTGTTTTTCAGAATAAGTTGCATGATGATCCATGTTAAATTCTTTTGGCTGGTTTTATATTTTCTAACAAACCTCAGTTTAGTTTAGTTTAGATCTGTATCTTCCATTTCTAGTGCATCCGAGATTACAAGTAGTTATACTACTAAATATTATTAATTGGTAATTTTCTAATAGAGATCTATTATAGGAATTACTGTTGAATTCAGCATGAGGAATTTGACTTCTTTGTCATTAGGAATATATTATGTTTTTATTTATATTTCCAGGATTACACCAAGGAAAAGATTACTTCCATATTTGCAGGATTTGAAAAGGTTACGAGACAACAATAAAGTGAACACTTGGGTTGCAATTGACAAATAATTAAAACATATTGAGTATGTGAGAAAAATAGAATAATTTAGGGATTGAAGACTCTGTATTATTGAATTGAAAAACACATGGATAATGCTCACATTGGTTCCACCATTTGGTAAACCAAAATGTCCTTTTAAACCCATATTTTGTTCTATTTTCAATTTGTAAATCCAAACATAATAGAACTCATATGTTACGTGCTACTGGGTTTCAAGTTTCATCAAGTCTATCAAACACTACCATAGTTAATTAACAATGACAATAATCCTACCATCCACTTCAAGATTTTTTGCACACCATATATAATACTCTACCCATTTGATTAAAATAGTACTTGCCTTTAGATTTTTAATCACCGGAGATAACAAAAAATGATGCAAATAACAAAATAACATCTTAAATTCTTAAACATAAATATAGAGAATAGACAAGAATTGAAAAAAGATTCAAACAAAAATAATGTCCATAAATTTTTTTTGTTACAATGATGTACTCTAAAAAAAACAAGTTAGCTAATGTATGGTCTTGATTGAAAAACAATACCATTCCAAAGGTGAGATTAGGAGATACTCACACACACTGTATTATTTTTTGGTACTACCATAAGGATAAAGACTAATATCTTTCGAATAATTGTTCATCCCAACAAGCATATCTCTCTAATTCTCTCACCTCTTAGGCATATGCTTAATATTCTTACACGCCCACAAAACTACAAAACTTCATTAACCCAAAAAAAAACCTAAAAAGTTAACTAAAAAAAGTGTCATTACTATTTTGTTAAATCTAATGAAGACAAAAGTGGTGTAGAAAAACAAGAGGGACACCTTAGAAGCCCATTTTCATTGCAATTGTTACACGTCTTGAACCCAATCTTCTCCGTATACACCTTCCTGCTACCGTCACACTCGTTGCACAGAACGAATCTATGACCGCCGCACACGTGGCACTCACTTAAATCCGCTACGGGCAGTTTCTCAATCATCTTCTTAAGCTCACCGATTTCATTAAACTGCTTCACTTCTTCGGCTCCACCGATATATCTCCCATCGATAAATACACGTGGCAGGGTGAACCCGGTCTGACCCATTATCCGGTTCAGTTCGGCCGTAAAACCCGAATCTATTGACACGTCACGGTCGTCGACCATGACCCTGTACCCGCTTAAAATAGAAAACACGCTTTTGCACGCGTCGTATGTGGATCTCACCACGTGCAAGCTCGTGTAGTACACCACCACGCGCTGTTCGGTTCCGGGAATAGAACGAGTTGGATCGCTGAGTGGAGAATCGGGTTCAAACACGGGTTCAAGTTGGGGTTGAGATAATGATCTAGATTTTGGAGGTCGGTGTTGAAATTGAACCTGAACTGGTTCGGGTTGTGAATTAGAAAGGGTTCTGGTTAGTTTAGGTGGTTGTTGAGTTGACCAGGTTCGGAGGAGCGAGTTGGCGAGTCTGACTCGGTGGAAAACGGAGGGTTTAGTTGTGGGTGAGCGTGAAGGTTGTTGAAGGGGTTCGTCAAGGAAAAGGGTTTGAATGTCTTTGAAAGAAGAGCAAGAGAACAATTTTGAAGAAGAATGTGATGGTGATGAAGATGTGCTGTGAACTTGAACCGTTGATTTCTCCCACGGTCGCCACATTGAAGGTGACTCTGGTCACTTTATTCCTCTTCTCTTCAGTTTCTATTATCTTCTGCTCTATTGGAAAATGGGTTTGAATAAAGGTGGGGTTTTTAGTTTTGGGAAGAGGAAAATAGGTTTTTTTTTTCTTGTTGAATTAGGAGATAGGTATGAAGAAAGGATGTGTTTTTGGGGCAATTAGAAAATGGGTATGAAGAAATGATGTATTTTTGGGGTAATTAGAAAATGGGTATGAAGAAGGAATGGGTTTTTGGGAGAAGAGAAAAATGGGTATGGAGAAAGGAGAGTTTTTTAGGGTTTGGTGGTGAAAGAGGGAAGGAGGAGATGGAAAAGTGGGTGGTGGTGAGTTTGCATTTACAAAGTTTGGGGAGGTCCTCACCTTTTTGTCTATCTTTCACTATATATTTGGATTTGATTTCATCTTTTAATAAAATAAAATGTAAATTTAATAACCAAATAAAGCATCAATTTTACTCATTCATTTTGATCATTATTTGTCATTATCTTGAGATGATAAAATGTAGCTTTTTATGGTGAAAAATAAATGTATAACAAATTATACATATTCTAATATAAATTTAATTAATATTGGTATGATAGAATGATCAAATTGACAAAATAAAATAATTTAATTTAATTTAATTACTGTATATTTTGTTATGCCACCTAAAATTTAAGATAAGTGATAAACATATTTTATAAAATATAAATCGGTGTGAGGGAGATTGTAGTAATAGTAAGACTGAAATGGAAAGTGACGGGGTGGTTAGTAGTTGAGGGCTTGGTTTGTTTTGCTTACTAAAAATTGAATAATTTTGTTTTCTTCCCAGACATTGAAGATTGGATGGCTTTTTACATCTACTTTAGCTTTAGTATTCATCATATGCAACGTTGAAAAATTGTTTTCTTTAGTATCAAGATAAAGGGAATATTAACTTGTGCTCTTTTATGTAAGTGTGGAGGTAGCCAAGCTAGAGGAGTGGAACCCGGGTGAGAAGTTGTGTGGATTTGGTTTAGGAGTGTTTGAGTAGGTATTTGAAAAATACTTTGAAGCTTAAGTAGAGATGTTTGTAGATAACAGAATGTGAGAATATAATAGATGGTATTAACTCCTTATGAGAGGTTTCATCTATTTATAAAAGGAGAATGACATTGAATATTCTCTAGTAGATATTGTTGACATAGCTGACCATCTCGTCATGTTGAACTTGCCTTATACAAGCATGAAGTGATTTATCTGTGTCGGGGGCTCTAACATGTTTGTACTATGTGGATGGTTAACTTATAGTTTGTCTTAGCTCTCATAATTGTATATTAGACATTAGGGGTAAGCAAGATCCAAGTCACTTATCTGATTTGGTCTGATCATGATTGAATCCAAATAGAATCAGGTCTAGGTTCAAAATCAAAAATTGGATCAGACAATATTTAGGGTCAGGTAGGGGACAAACATGACCCGACCTAGCCCTGTCACATAGTCATTCACTCATCATGTTTGTATTTATATGTTCTTTAGTGTTGATCGGATATGGTCGAAATTAGGAAACCGGTTGAGAAGCTTGCTTCTAGAAACTGGTCGAAACGGAGCTTGAACCCGCTGGGGAAGGTACTTGAGAATGTTCTTCGACGGTCAAGTCAGTATGAGGCTTAATGAGAATGATTGTGAGTAAATATGAGATAGATGAGAGTAGAGAATAATGAATGCAAGTAATAAATGAAAAAATAAGATATTAATGATATTTCTTATGTGAGAACCTCATATTTATAATGTTTGGGGTGGCGACATGGTGTCTGACAATTGGTTGGTTGTGGTGTGGCAGATATGGTATGCGTATAGTGAGCATACAATAGGCATTATTAAGATGGTTCTAGCCACCATGTAGGCCTACTCCTGTCAATCTGTCAGAGGGACATGTAGAATTTGCAGGCGGCATGACAAGATTTGGCAGAAGCGCATTAATGACAAGTTAGAGGTGCACTAATGACACTTATAATAGGGTTGTTTCTTCGCTAAAAAGTTCCTGCCCGTATTTGGATTTGCCATGGGAGGGGATATTCTGGGTGAGTATCCATCCGGTTTGACCGAGATGGAACAATATCTATATTCAATTGTGTATAAAGTAATGTCATCTCTTTGGTTGAAAGTATGATTCTTTAATTTATCATCATATATACATGATTAACCATATATATGCATATATTTTTAGTTATTATATGCATACATCATTTGATATGTCAAATTATATATTTATAGTAATAAGTAAAATATTGAGAAGACTTTATCTAAAAGATGTACGCATTATATTTAATCGGGTTTAGGTCAGGTTCGAGTTCAAATGCTGACCTAGTCGGCATTTAGGGTCGAGTTAACTTTGGGCCTAGGTTCGAGTTCAAAAAAATAATTCTACTAACAGTTAGGGTTGAGTAAGAGACAAGTCTTACCCAACCCAACCCGACTCATGCTCACCCCTATTAGGCATGTTCATGTTGCATGGCCGAAGGTGGAACAAGGTACATGTAGCATGTGCAACTGTAGCATAGGTATGTGTTGTTCAGACAGTGTGTTTGTCTTGTTCAGACGATGTGTTTGTCTTGTGCAGACAACGTGATAATCAGATTGTGGAGAGTTATGACCCGTTGTATTGATGTTTAGGCTCCATCCGGTCAGCATTGTCTTTTATCTAGATTGATCGGTTGTCCGGTCTTGATCAATGCTCGCCTAGTGGAGTGGGCTCTCCTTTGTTCGATATATGGATGAATTCTGACTATTTAGTCCAATCATGATGTGACTTAAACCAGTATGTTACATGCTCTAAAAAGCATTAATTAATTGTTAAGAAAATAGAACAAATAGTTTCAATTTCAAAATGGTGGAGTGATTGAATTTGATTGCATTAATTTGAAATGCAAAAAGAATGATATTTCTGTAATTTACGTATGGTAATGTAACAGTGAATTGGGTAGATAAAGGGTGACTCATGATAATGACTTGGGTACCATATATTTTATTGAAATATAAGCTTATTACCTATTAATAATTGTACTTCTGACAATTACGTCCACCATCTCCATTCAATTTTATCCCCAATTAAGACTGCAATGATATGCCCTCTATTTTTCTCATCTAAGTATATATATAGTTTCCTTGGTTGTGGAGTATTAATTTGTTAACTTTTGTGATTTTGAAAAGGAAGGTGAAATAAAAGAAAAAAAGCAGTACAATATGTTGATGAAGTTATTCATGTGGTCACCAATGGCATATGCTATAATAACACCAAATGAGGGAACAAAGCGTGTTAAGTAGTACTTCCTAAGTGGCTTGAAATAAAAAAAGGTTAAAGAGTCTTAGTCCTCCACCATCACCACCAAGTAAGTGGGTTCTGAAAAGTGTCACATGGTGGCAGAGAAGAAAAAAGTGGAAGCAAGGAAGGATCAAGTCTGTCTCAAACTAATTAAAATAAAGTAAAAATTAAAAAAATCATAAATATTTAATTTTTAATTGATATGATATATTTTGATTAGTTCGAGACAAACTTATGGACATAAGACATGAGATCCTTGTTCCAAGAAAGACATGGTAATTACCCCCACATGCAAATGCAATGTTGTAATTGATTTAACATTGAACCAACAATATAGATATAGATGCCATTTCCTTTTTGTTCACTCATGTGTCTTGATTTGGCTGCAACATTCCATAACTACTTAGTAGCATTGACCGAAAGCCTTTCACTACTCACCTATCCTAATATTTTGCATTTAAATAAAACCATTTCACAGTACCATAGTCAGAAATCTGAAGTATGAACACTAAAATATGTGTGGCACTGGCTTCAGATCATATCTTTGGCCAAGTTACTTGGTAGGATAATATATGGGTGAAGGATCTATCTGTTCTAAACTATATCCTAAATCAATGAAAATATATTATGTTGATTAAAAAATTAAACAACTATTAAACTTAACAATGGTTTTAAGATATCATTTAATTTAATTGTTGTTACGTGTTTCAAGGAAATCACATGTAACTAAGTTATAAGAGTTTCAACTCCATGTAATACAGTATATGAAACCAAAATATAATTCAGAGAGGAAATTTAGTATTTTTATCAAATCTAATAAATATATCGTAAAATTATTTCCATATACTAAAATTGTCTGAAATACAATATAAAAAAAACTCAAAACATGCTTTTCAATACCCAAAACAATTCAGACCAAAAAATTGAAAATTAAATCAATTGACTCTCTTTTATAGTTTTATAACACCACACTGCTTCCCAAACAATGGACACATGAGAGGGCCCCACCTTTACGAATTAAAGTCATCTATGCCAAAGTAATTTTATTTCTCTATTCTCAACCAATCAGATTCTACTATATATAATATTGTTAACTTAAAAAAGTAATTTATATTACTTAATATATATTTATCAAAATTCTATTGGTAGTAATAGGTTAAGCATAAATAAATGGGATTGAAGATCTCAATTCACATTTACAATCTACTAAGTTGGCATCATAAACAAGTTCAGTATGAAATCGAATGCTTGAAGCTTATTGACTAACTATGGAAGAAAAAGAATTGCTTATTTTACTCATTTATTACATGAACTAAATTTAAATTTTGAGCTTATATTACACATTTATTTGTTTGGCCAAGAGAAGTTAACTAAAGCTGAAAACTCAGGAGTTTACTTAGGGCTAATAAGCTGGTTGATATAAATTAAAGTATTAATAAACTTAATTGATTAACTATTTAATTTAAATGACATAAACAAGTTAGAAGACTTATTTTCCTTTTATTATTGTTAAGACTTCACCATAAATTTTGTATTAAAAAAATTACCCTGCAAAACATGAAGGAAAGATTGAAATAAAAAACTTGAGTAAAAGAAGGGGACATACCATCAATTGAAATTTTAGAATACTATTCTCTGTCCTAAAATAAGTATGTTCTCATATCTCTAACAAATTATCTTTTTCTAAATAATATAAAAATATTATTTTATATTTTTTATGATTTTTTTTTTTAACTAAGTAACATATTTTCATTGAACGGGCAGGAAACAAAGACAAGAATGAGGACATATGATTTATGTCCGACCTTATCAGCAAACAAGGGAATTGTGGAAAGACCAAAAACCAAGGGAATGATATAATAAGATAAGAGGAAAGAATGTTGCATTTTTTATTGTCTAACCAAGAGTATCCTAACAAATATTCTCAGAAATCGATCATTTAATCTTTGACTTGGTATGATACTTAAAGATCTAGTGGGGCCTTTCACCTAGAAAGTTGCTTTTCAATTCATATATGATCTGTAATATAGTCAACAATGTCTCCTTGTGTGCATCCATTATGAATATGGAACAGAAAGAGTCAAATAGTTTCTAACTAAAAGATTAGAAAGTGACACACCTGATATGAGTGAAAACAACCTAACGGAAATAAATGGACACTTGAGGAATATCAATGTCATTATCTTCATCATCTTCACAGGCAACAACAATATCGAAGTGACGACGATATGTAGGGATTTCCATCTTGGCGACTTCCCTTGCCAGATCGACTACTTTTTTGTCCATCCGATCCCTATGCCTCGGGAACATGCTGTTATAGAGCAGACAACTTCCACATGATATACTATATGCATTCAACCCTTTTGCCTTTAGCCATTCAAGAAGTTCCCTGAGAGTAAGATTGTCCTTTACAACCCATCTGTCCCAAACAGTCCAACTCATATCTTGATGTTTGATGACCTTTGGTGGAACTGGCTCAGCAATGGAAAAGAGAGGTAATGCTAAGTTGGCAAATGTGTTACGGTAGTCCTCAAGTTTGTGCCCTCCGGCCAAAACTTTATACAGCTCCAGGCAGACAAATCCAGTGGCCATGGCAGTTGAAGTTGCAATGGCTGGAATGATTCGTCCGGCAATGAACTTTGCCTTGAGCTTGTCAACTTCAGGAATGCTGTAATTCCGTGCCCTCATGTTAGCGAGCCCAGCTATCATGTCCATATGGTAATTTGTATCATCATCCTGCAGTTTTGGCGATTTCTAACTTTAGTTGAAATAAAATAAAATACAGATGGAAGACTTGATGTAATGTGAACTGACAATCCTATTGCCTGCAAATAGAAACTTTAACCCACCCCAATTCCTAATCCCCAAATGATACTACAAAATTCGATTAACAAGACTACAGGGAAGGCTTTATCAAACACACTGAAAAGTTCAGTCTGAACAAACACAAAAGGAAATACCTTCTCAAACAGAATTGGTTTCATCCTGAACCCTGGTGGCAGGGTTGCCCAGCACCTCTCTAACTTGATGATTAGATCATTAATAACAGCTGCATCATCTACAGAAGCAGTAGAGAGATTGGTGGCCGTCTCATCTGTCACTATTTTGGCATCTTTTCTAGGCTGAAAGTTGGGTACTATCACTTTATCTACAGCTTCAGCCAGCTTGTTCGGACTCTTCACCCACTCAGGAATTGAGATACCAAATGTTTCTGCTCGTAGTATAGAAGCTGCCAACACAAACTGGAGATGACCCTCATCAGAAGATGAGAACTGCAGTGGACGAGGGAATCGTTTCGGCGCAGACCAGAAAGGAGCTCCAGTACTGGTTGCAGCATCTTCAGGAAAAGTATAAGTTAACTGCTTCACTCGGTTAGCAAAATAATCTTCAAACCTGTGAATAAAGAGCACATTTAATGTAGGACACAAAAAACTAATATGCTCTCACTATTATATTATCATAAGAGAACATAAGCATATATATTACAAAACCAACATACTTTAGCCTAGCCCAAGTAATACAATCTTGAAAAGTCTCACACTTCTCCTTGTCTAGGCACTCAAGAACACGCTCCAAGTTATCCCTTGCTTGAGCATCACCAGCTTTTATCATGGCATTAGTATATTCACTTGGGTTAGACAAATATGCATTTACTTCAGCGGGAGTTTTCTCGAGCAAGCCTTCAAACTCTGATCGAGCCCATGTCAAGCAGTGGTCAATGTTGTGTGGGAATGAGTGGACAGTACACATCGGTGCCTGTTTCTCAGGTGGATCTCTTGATGCACCATAGTTTTCTGTTAAGTGGGGAATGACCATCTGAGTATTGCATTTAGCTCCAAGAGTTCCAGATTCAAGAAGAGGCTTCTGGAAATACAAGCACCTCTGATCAACATACAGTCTTGCATTCACATTGTCTAGTGCATTAATCACAACACTCAAGTTTTCCCAGAAGGTATCATGAAACACATTTTCGGTTTCAGGGCCAACGCGATTTTGCAGGGCTTCAATATTCAGACGAGGGTTTATAGATGCAGCAGCTGAAGCAGCAACTGTAGACTTAGCCTGGCCAATATTCCAATCGCGGAAGAGGAACTGCCTGCTTAGGTTACTCTTCTCTATGACATCATCATCAGTAATTGTCAGCTTTCCCTGACTTCCACAAGAAACACCCATAAGGGCAAGATTTTTTAAAAATTCACATCCCAATGCACCAGATCCAACAACAAACACCTGAGCATCCTCTAATATCTTCTGTAATTTTTGTCCAAAAACTGAAATCTGTGCATCATAACGACTATTTATTGGCCTAAAATCATTAGCATCCAGTGGTTCTGTAGGTAGTGATTCCACGGAGTCGAAGTAGAAATACTGCAGAGAAACAGATGTTAAAACCACAGAAAACAATCAGGACAAGAAGAAAGTATTATAAGCCAAAAAACAAAACGAAATGAATAAGAAAATGAAACATAAACAACAAATATTTTGCTCATAACAACAACAAAAATACTTACCTGAAAAAGTGGATGAAATTTCCCAGAGCATGCCTTGACAACCTCTTGTCCCACAATTCCACCGAATATAGCAGCCATAGGGTTCAAAACTGCCCTAGCTCCAAAGGTGAACTGCCGCAGAAGTTTTGGATTCATGTCTTCCAGCCGTCCATCACCTAAATTTTCATTAATATTACTGGCAATAGATATAACTTTCTGTGCATCATCCTCTGAACCAGCGACAGGGAAGCGGCCTAACTCCGAAATGAATGTATCCAAAGCCTGGAATGCTAAATGCAGGAGAGGTGGCCGATCAAACTTAGAAAAATCACTCAGAAGAAAGTCACTGGGATCATTGAGTGCTTGCTTGAGTGGTTTAAAGTTCAACACCTTTGGTTGTTTGACCTGTGTGACAATACCACCTTTCTCATGAGCACCATAATTTGTGGTATCTTCTTCAAGAGTAAATGAGTATGCTCTAGCATTTTTAATCTTCCTTGGCTTTCCATCATTCAACTCCTTCATACCATGAACTTCAGAGAATATAACAAGATCTCCATCCTGAAACTCAAGCCTCTCATCATCAACACAGGATACTAGAGAAGGGTTGTCATTGCTGATGGAAGCAATTATACCAGTATGGGGCTCCTCTCCATCAACGTCAAAAACAGTGAACTCAGGCCCAAAGTCACAAAACACAGAACCAAAAAGGCCTCTAACCTCAGCTTTAATAAAGGCAATAGAAGGCTGATGACTGTGGCAGTAATCGTCGAACTCGATGGCTTTCTCAAGACTGATCTCAGTGAAAACAACAGCCTACAAAATAGGAAATAAACATATGCAAATATATCCAAATAAGTACAACTGGATCAAGGTTGCACATAAGCAGGCAAAGTTTACATGAATGCTTTTAACAAACAAACATGCAAAATGAGACATGCCACATGATAAATCATTGACTCTGCATCTACAGTAATTTCCCCACAACTTCCTTCATTTTTGTAATGGCATAATATTATTCACTTGTTACCAATCACCAGACAAAGTTGCAACACAAGTAATGTTTCAAAAAGATGACACCGAGATGCAAATAACTACACAGATTACAAGTTATCATTTCGCTAATGCATCCTTGCATAAGGAAAATCCTCTCCCACAATGTAGTGGACATAGAAACATGCCAAAGTACATACATAATGACTTAATAAAACAGAAGATATAGAAATGTATGTATTTAACAAAAAAATGTTCATGAAAAAGAGACAGTAGAAAGCAAAAAATGACAGTACTTGGAAATTAGAAAGTTGTTCTTTTGTCAGCTTAGTTGTCAAGCTTTGCACAAGCACTGCATTGTTTAGTTCCTGCAACTTACTAACAGATGCCACTGCCCTGTTCTTACCAACATCATTCTGTGAAAAAACAAAATTACTGGACAAATCCCATAATTCCACGGTCCCTTCATCGTGCAAGGTCACAGATTTGACACCAGCAAGAATGAGGTTCTTCGCTGCAGATAGTAAATTTTATTAAAATACAAAACATTACCAAGCATTATGGAACCGGTGCTATTTGAATCTATATCCCCAAATTAGTTACAAAATTAAATCTCAACAAATAGAAAATGGTTCAAACCCCATCATGTATTCATAAACTCTCTTGAATAACCAGTCTATTGAATAGGGTACAAATAAGGACTTCCAGCAAGATTGCCCAAATATATGACAGCAATCATTTTCAGAAGACCAAACCAATTTAACATTAAAGCAAGTACATGATAGATAAACCTTGCAGCACCCTTAATATTCATTCCTATCAATGTTCGCCAGAATTACAACCATCCTAAAAAGCAAATCAAAACATTGCATACCATGCCCAACAAACACAAATTCATGGCAAAACTATATAAAGGTGATCAAATAGCCATTACCAATCTCTACGCCGAGACCCTGCATCCCCGAAATGAGGATGTTAGAGGCAAAGAGTCTCCTCATGGTCTCAAGGCCATACACTGCGAGCTGGCGGCTGTGCAGATCCTCATCAATATCAACCATATTCGCCGCTCCTCCTCCAATCAACTTCCCGATGCTATCGCTGTCATTGTATTTGTTGCTGACACCACCAATGCTGCCGTTACCTTTGTCGTTCACAGCTGATCCAACAGTATCAGCACCAGAACCCGAGCATTCAGCGAAGCAACCGGTCCGATTCTTCTTGGAAAACGACGCCGAAACAGAAGCAACTGTGTTGTTGATGGTGTCAGTGTCACCTTCTACAACCACTCCTCCTTCACCACTAGCTCTCTTTCTAGGAAGCATACAGTGCAGTAATCTGCATAAAAAGCAACAAAACCGAGCCATCAAGAATTCAAGATTATCACAACAAACTGCAAATTACAATCAGGAAGAAGACCTCAAGTCATAAAAAGCAATAAATTATCAATGATGACAGTGATAAAAATATCAAAATCCTAATTCAGACATTTATTCTAGTGCAAAAAAAAGTGAAGATAAATGAAAAAGAATCTGGAAAAAATTGTAAGGAAGGAACGTACCAATTGGAACTTGGGAGAAAGGAAAAATAGAATTATAATCTGATTAGAGGGTAAGCTGAGAATATAGTTATGATATTCTTTTCCGTGCTATGAAGAATGTTAGAGACAAAGGGTACTTAGGGATTAGGGGAAAAAATGTAAACAATGATCGTATAAGTTTTATACACTGACACTCTATTATCCAACATCATACATCATTCATGTTTAATCATCACTAAGTCAGTCTGAGTAGTAATAGATGATATACTGATTATATGTAAATCTTTAGACTAACAATACATGAATATTATTTGCAAAAGAAGTGTGTATTAGCAATTCTTATATTCTGTAATAGGGTTTTAGGTTCTGCTTTTTTCCTTTGATAAAGAGTGGACAAAACAAGTTCACACATTTCCCCTGATATGGAAAGACAAGTAAAGCATTTTTGGTAAGAAATACTTCCATTTATCTTTATTCCAAAATGTTAACTTCTATTGTTGTGACATCTTTTAATGGGGTAATACAAGTACTTTTGTATTGGAAAATGGAACATGTTGATAATATTAGACTTGTTTTTCCAATGTCAACTTTATCCTTTTGTATAGTTGACAGAGTCTTACTTTATTTATTAGTTTCTAGCCATATTTCTCACTGTTGTGATTAATTAATAATTGAGTCTAAAGAGATTAGGTCTGATAAATTGATAGTTGAGTCTAAAGAGGTTATATGGACAAAGGCAAAAATACTAAGTATTTGAGCTTGTAAAGGCCAAGTAACTGCACATGAATATTGATTGTTTGAACATGCACAAGTTGTGAGTAGAAGGAGTACTCTTGTATACTAGCTAATTCACAGTTGACAAAAGCTTCATCTTTGTGATAAGGATTGGACATAACTTTTTTTTCTGTAGTGCAGACCATGATTAAGTTCCTCTGTATCCTCTTTCTTTTGCTCTTTTACTTGTTTGTGTATCTAAACTTTTTGGACTAATTAGGTGAAGTGTAAATCTTAAGATTCTGTCCTTTGACAAATAATTCCTTTGTGTACAGAAATTTCAATTATGACAATAGAACATTTACAATGAAAATGATATTTATGACAAGGTGGTACAAGATTGCAAAAAGAGGAAAATTTTCATCTTCATTACTCTACATAAGCATATGGTGATTCATGGTTATCCATGAAATTGTTATCATTTACTATCAACAGATTAGGTTCTACCAACTGAAACAGTCTCTGATAAGACTGCATATATCTACCCTCCTCATATCACATTACGTAGGAGTCTCGTGCACTGAATCACTCCTTTATATTTGGTTCCCCCAAGGCCTATATGTATATATATCGAAGCTTTTACCTATTGTTGTTGTTTGGTCGTAGTAATATTGCTAAAATGTCAGAGAACTGAGGGCGTTTCGACGGGGAATTGTTCCAGCACTTTGTCATAAGATATTTTAGAGTTTGGGGGCAGTCTTTGGGAATCTCAGGTCTAAGGCCACATGCAGCAATGCCCACTGCTGCCTGCACAGGTGAAAATGCAGAATAGGCTACTTCACTAGTTACCATCTCCCAAATAACCATCCCGTAACTGTAAACATTACTCATCCATGTCTCTGTCACACTCTCGGGGTCACCGGCAATTATCTGTTTGCCGAAAAATGAAAAGAAAAAACAAGTTAGTGTGGCGGCTAGGTAAGTATAGTCATATTTATTGAAAAAATATTGTACTAAAATACAGAAGATTATGTGCTATTCACACCCAAAAAATATGACAAGAATTCATACGATAACTCAGTCAACAAAACTTTTTTCATATATGAGCCATCTTTTAGAGTGTTGAAGAAAGAAAATTATAAGGCAAGTTACTTATGAGCTCTGAGGTAGGTCCTTCCAAAACATCAAATCTATAATATAAGATCTACCAAAAAGGAGCCTAATTACACATCATATATGAACATGTAGGTATGTATCTGTTCTGTTGGCAGCACATGAAGTGTGAGGGCTTTATGAGTAGCTTTATCAATGGGACAAATATCTCGAATGCTAGAAGAAAGTTGATATGAGGGCTCTATTGTGGAATTAATTCTGGTATAAATGGAATTGCATAGACACACACTATTTGTCGAATGATGATATGATATATACACGAGTGCTAAAATAAAGGTGTGTACTATAAAGTGAAAGCAAAACAACAATTATTAAGACATGTTAGGCAATAAGCATGCTCAAACAATGATGTCAAGACAAGTGACATAAAGTTTCTTTTAAATGTAAGCTAGTGCGACATTTTTCTACATAATGGACCTAAACAACAATCTTTGAGACAATAAAGCTCACAAAAGTTACAATATTTTTTCTTCTTAACACCTAGTTTGTCACTTTCATGTTGTACAAGCCTAGCCCATCAAGATCAGACCAAAAGATAAGAGCTAAAATACATTACACTGGAATTTGTGGCTAAACTAATGTGTGAGGCCAAACAGAATGACTAAGGAGAGATACCAAGTTGCCTAAATAACCATCAGAAGCAGAAAAGCTTTCTTTTCCATGTTGGATAGAATTTAATCTTGTTTTAGTTTTTAAACAGTGCCAAAATCGTATATATTTTCTAGCAAAATCAACGATAGTGAGGGGTGCATATGTAAATTTGATTGAGGATACAATTAGCTAATCTTATCGATAACACTGGAGGACTGTGTGGGCTATGTGTGGGAAATGCAATACAGAATTGCATAGAACTACAGAACATATTCGCGTGACACAGTTTTCCAAAATTGCACCAGTAATTTTGCTAAGTTGAAATTAGTGTAAATGAATAGGGGCAGACCTCTGGAGCTAACCATCTGTAACCATCAGTTTCATACTCCATTGCTTCTCCAACACTCCTGCAGGCAGTGACTATACCCATATCTCCCAAGCAAGCATTGCCATGCTTATCCAATAGAATCCTCTGAGTATTAAGGTCCCTATATGCAACACCATGATCATTCATAAACTTCATACCCTCAGCCACATCAACTGCGATTCTCACGATATCCTTAGCCTGGAGCTTCTTATTCTTCGACATTAAGTCATGAACAGATCCACCTTCCATGTATTTAGTAACCACACACAACCCATGATTATCATGAACACATACACCACAGAATTGTAGAATGTTTCTATGGCCACAAGTCATCAGTTCCAGAAGATCCTTGCGGAGCTCGAACTCATAAGAATTCCCTTTGTCACATCCTTTAAGCTTCTCAACCCCAACCCTTTTCCCAATATAGAGCCCTTTATATGAATTAGGTTCAACCTGATCAGTAAACTCGACACTATCTGAACTCAACAACCATTTTTCAATCTCATCCACACACGAATGAATTGTCTGCCACTCATCTACTGATACAATAAAAGATGAACTAGGCAATGGCATCTGAAGCTGAATATTTTGGCATGAATTCTCAAACTCCTTTCCAAAACATGCATCACCACCATCCTCTTCACTCTCTCCAAGTTCCTTCCCCCTGAAGTTCTCTTCTTGACATCCGCAAAGTCCGAATGGAAGCTTCACAGCACTGGATCTGGGCTTCTTCATGGCAAACTTTATCGCATTTTCGACTCGCATTCTAACAAATTTATCTTGCCCGGACTGATAAACAAGAATAGCAACTCCGAGGGTGAAACTTTTCTTCTCAAAGATCTGCACCTTTTTGCAGTTGATGGATGAACTATCCAATGCACTTGACATTGCAGGCCATGAAATTGGAGAGTTGCAAGCAAAAGTGAGCTTCAAGAAAGACCCCTCAAATTCACCATCATTGTCAGTTTCTTCTTGAAACAAAATTGCAGGCTGGTCAGTCTCTGATGCTTGCTCTATCAGCTTGATGTGAAGAAACACATCTTTCATATCAAATTCTGCTTGTCCATAACTGTTCAAAAAAATTACAGAAAACATTATAAAAACTTAACTGCAACATAAATTGCAAAAAAATTACAAAAAAAGAATAAAATGACCCATGTTTGTTATCTTAATGTTTCACCATTGAAGGAAGCAAAATCTTCACTTAAAGGTGAACATTTTTCTTTTCTGAGACAACCGTTGGACTCGGATTAATTAACACCCAACTAAGGGATAAAGCCCTCTATTATCTATTATCCCATTCACAAATCTACTTTAAAGCTATCACCACTCAGATAGACAGAGTTGGTACTACTACTTATAATGAACTTAAACACAAGAAAACAATGCAATTCAGATAAACCATTGGTTTCAGGATCATAGAAATGCACAAAAGAATGAAACTTTGATTCCAGTTCCAAACCTGAGAGGCAAGGAATCATAGTGCTTGCGAATATTGCACATAAGCTTCTCCGGTAACTGGCTTCCAGGGTAGAGTTGAGTAAGATTCTTAACAACGGTACCCCACGTGATTTTTCTAGAAGCTTCGATCTTAGAAGAAGTTGGGTCGCGAGTAGAATCGAGATTAAGTGAGTTTTTGAACGAGTTTATTGCCTCTGAAACGTTTCGGGCGAACTTGCGTAATTTCTTTTGAACAATAGAAGAATCTTTTGTTGATGAAGAGAATGAAGGGGTTGTTGTTGCCTCGGATCTGTGGTGGGACCTCATGAGAACCTGCTCCACGGTGTCATCGTCGGTGGTGGTGGTGGTGGTGGTGGTGGTGCGGCTTGACCAGCACTCTAACGGTGAAGCCATTTAGAATGTGAAGTGGGAATTGTTTAAAGTTTGGTTTTTTTGTTTTTGGATTGAAATAGAAGTTGAAGAGAGTGAGAAAGGGTGAAAGAGTTGGTAGTAATAAATGTGTGTGAATGATTGTGGTACATCATTCGGCCATGTCAACTAAGGTTGTTGAAGTTGATAACAAATTAAACCACGTTTTAATCTCATTCCATTAATCTCTTAAATATATATACAATCAATAATGAAAACTAATTATAAATGATAGATAATATATTAATAATATATAAGTTTCCTACACTATCATACATAAATTTACTGCATGTGTTATTATTCATAATTAGTTAAGAAAAAATTTATTTGAATTAAATTTTAATAATTGGTTAAGAAAATCATCAAGAAAGGAACTATGTAGTGGATATTTCAAGTTGCTTGTGGCTAAAAAACAAAAGGTTGGGAATATTAAGCGTGAATGAAGCATAAGAAATCTTGAGTTACAACATTCTTGGTGATGTAACAGCCGGATATTTTAATGTCACTTTTTTTAGGGTAAAAGAAGGAAAAGGATAAAGTTTCGGCAACATTGTTAGTTGGAGTAATAAAAATAGAAGGGGCACATGCCTAAAGTCGCTATTTCATATTTCTAAATTTCAACTATCAATATTCAATACGATGATATTTTGTGTATTATTACTGTACTACTTTCAGTTTCTATTTTTCCTACTTTTTCACAGTTTCAGATTTGGGATTTGTTCCTAAGGATAAAGACCGTTGAACATGTGAAAACCTACCTATATATGGGAAAGACATAATATACAATGTGTATAGACAATATATAGTATGTATAAATACATGTGTGTAATATTAATTTCAGCTCATTGCATGTACAAACTTTAACCACTTTACTTTTTTTAATTATCGGTTTCTAAAATAATTTAGCTTAATAAAAAACGACATTTCAAAGAAGAATATTGAGCAATTCATACAGCACCATTGTTTAATTTTTTTTCCATGAAAGTTAAGGCCAGTCCACATGCTCAAAAATTTGGGCCCATAACGGCATTTTAGTTTATTATTAGGTCGTGTGTGATCAATTAAAGAGATTAGCATTTGTAAGGGGTAAGGATGACTCGACCTTCCTTGCTCACTCAATTAAAGAGATTAGTCATGATCGAAACTAAATATAGTCAAGTTTTATTGAGTTTGGGGCTGAGTTCGGATTCAAAAATTAGTCTTGATCAATATTTAGAATCATTTAAGGGACAAAAATGGTTTGACATGTCCCATGATTACTCGTTGATCATGTTTGTATGTGTACCTACTAAACTATACAGATTAGTGACATCTTTTTTATTTAAAGTATCATTGATTTTCTAATTTTTTTCCTTATATATACATGATTAACAATATATCATTTCATATGTCAAATTACATATTCATAATAATAATAAGTACTATTGAGAAAACTTGATCTAAAATGGATATGCATTATATTTAATCAAGTCTAGGGTCGTGTTCAAATGTTAACTCAATCGACATTTGGGGTCAAATTAGTTTTGGGTCTAAGGTCAAGTTTGGGTTTAAAAAATAATTCAACTAACATTTATGATTGAATAAGTAACAAGATTTATCCAACTCAGCCGGATCCATATTCATCCTTACTATCTAATTTGTGTTTAGTACATACATGATTATTATATATCCTACAAATTATTTATATTATTTTTAATTAAAGGACAATAATAATGAACTTTTGTCTTGTTATATGTACTTAATTCTTGTCAACCTTTGCTTTTGCAATTGACTTTTTGATTTTCCTCAAAGCAAAAAATACATATATCTTAACCATTGTTACAAATTACATATTACATAATATGACTCACAATACATAATTATTACAATAAAATATTAAATTATAATGATTAGATCCTATTGAGTCACAATATAATCACATCAGGTCATATGGGATAATATCAAATTAAAAAAATTAACATTAGGTCGCAAACTCACAATAATAAGAATGACTACAAATGCAATATCCTCAACCACAAAAAGTCAATGCATACGGCCTTCACTAAATGAAAGATCAATTATATAATTTGATTGGTTATAATAAAGGCTCTTTCCCTTTCTGGTATCTCGGTATATCTTTATCTCCAACAAAGTGGAGGGAAATATATTTCCAAAGTTTGATTGAGAAATCATTACTAAGGTGAAAAGTTGGGCATCTAGGCATTTGTCTTATGCAAGAAGAACACAATTGATCAAATCAATCTTTGGTTCTTCCTAACTATGCAAATTTATTTGGCAGACAACTTCATGCTAATACAATCAGTCATAGAACATGTAGAGAAGGTATGTAAGGATTTCTTATGGGGTCAAACAAGTAGGGCCAATCAAATAGCTCTTGTGGCATGGGAAGACCCTTGTTCTAAGAAGTCAGAAAGAGGCTTAAACCTTAAAAATTGTTGCACTTGGAATGAAGCAGGGTGGGGTAAATAGTGTTTGTGTGTTAAATGGGTAAAATGGTGTATACCTCAAAAATCAAAATTTTTGGACCCACTCTTTTCCTTCTAATCAAGTTTTTTTTTGGTTTCCCACGTATATCCTTGCACTTGAGGCAATCTTGTTTGAGCTGAGAACATCCATAGGTATGTAGAACTAACTCTTCCAGCGAATATTTTTTTCATCCACAAGACTCAAACCCAAGACCTTGCTTAAGAAAGTTAGAAGGTACATACATTATTGTGTTGGGTATTCCAAGTGTGAATGAAGAAGTCCCGCATTGGGCAAAAGTGGATGAGTTAAAGAACATATAAGTGGATGGACCAATAGACCTAACGCCTTAAGGTTTTAGGTCAAGATATGATGTCAAGCCCACTTCTATGCTTCTTTCACTTAGCCTATGGAGGAATGTTGTAACCCATGGATGAAGATCTCTCAACACGTGGTATTAGAGCCGATGGTTCGATTACTCAATGGAGTATTAAAGCGACACGTGGTCGGTAGATCCATGATGGATCCTTGTGTCAAAAGTCTTCCTGGCGAGAGGTCAAGATGGCGTGTTCCGTTGATGAAAGGATAAGACAACGGTGGTGCAAGTAGATAGAGAGAGCTAAGCTCTAGTGTATCCAATGTTCGAAGGAGAATTCACACTTGAGGGGGAGATGTTGGGTATTCCAAGTGTGAATGAAGAAGTCCCACATTGGGCAAAAATGGATGAGTTAAAGAGCATATAAGTGGATGGACTCATAAACCTAATGTCTTAAGGTTTTGGGTCAATATGTGGTGTCAAGCCCACTTATATGCTTCTTTCACTTAGCTCATGGAGGAATGTTGTAACCCATGGATGAAGATCTCCCAACAAGTGGGAATCCTTCCTAATTGATGTGGAAGCAAGACCAGTGAATCTTGGTAGATGAACCATTGAATAATTCAATGATGGTTATTCCAAGGTCTTGGAATTACTCCTTGAGTCTTAAGATTATGAAGTCTAACTTAGAAAGTTGGAGTATCACTTTTCAAAGTGTCTTGAAAAGTATGACATCAATTAATCCTCCACTATCTCTTTATGATGGAGCCTTCCTCCCATTCACTATATATATAGGGGACTTGTGAGGAAAAGATACAACAAGCAAGTGAGAAAAACAACATAGAGAGAAAGTGAGAGAGTTTATATCCACATAGTGTGAGATTTGTATTCCTAGTGAGATACTAGAGAGTTTTTATTTCCATCTTTTTGGATGAGACTGGGTGTTGTCCTCTTTGTAAGAGAGAGTCAAATATTGTAATTCTACTTTCTATAGTGGAGATATTTTATGGACTCGGTCCCGTGGTTGTTTCCTTCTCACATTGAGGAGGTTTTTTCCACATTAAAATTATTGGTGTTATTCTTCTACTCTTCTCTATTTTCTTTATTCACTTGCCACTTCCGCAAGTGCCCATTTTGCATCACACAAAGGAGGAAAATTGGTTATGAATTTCCCAACAGTGGTATCAAAGCTCCCAGGTTCATTCGGGGAGCTTAGCTTGTGTAGTCCAAGATGGAAGGAGCCGTTAATATCTCATTTGATGGAGATATGTTCAAGTTGACAGCTGACAACTATTCCTATTGGAAGCCCATGATGGAGGATCATTTATACTGTAAGGATATGCATGAGTATATTTCTTGAAAAGACAGCCAGAAGATAAGGGTGACAAAGATTGAGAGGTTTCGAATCGAAAATTTGTTGCAATGATTCGGAAGTAAATTGATAGAAGTTTATTTGAGCATGTGTCCACATACACAAATGTTTATAAGTTATGGTCGAAACTTGAATCTATGATTCAAAAGAAAACTCCTAGAAATAAAGCATTTCTTGTCAGAAGGCTGGTCAAACTTGACTACAAAGATGGTCAAAGCATGATAAAGCACTTGAATTCATTCAAGGATCTTGTCAATCAATTGAAAAAGATAGATATGAAGATAAATGATGAGTTGCAAGCACTTCTGCTATTGAGTTTGTTGCCTAAAAGCTGGGATACATTGGTGGTCATGCTAAGCAACTCAGTCTATAATGGGAAGGTCTCAATGGACACTGCTTCAGACAGTCTATTGAGTGAAGAATCCAGAAGGAAAGAGCGGAGTACATCCTTCCACTCTGAAGCAAATATTGTGGAGAGACGCGAGAGAAGTGAAACTCATGGGAGGAATGAATCTCGTGGAAGAAGCAAAAGCAAATTCAGAGGTCGCCCTCAATCTCGCACGAGGTCAATAACATGTTATTATTGTAGTAAAGAATGACATAAAAGATCTGAATGCATGTCCTTAAAGAGAGACCAGAAAGCTGGAAATGTCCATGAATATTTAGTTGATCCAAGGAAAAATGGTCATAAGTCTACCACAATCGTCGTCGCAGATGATGTTCTCCTCATTGGAGAAGACAATTACCTAAATGTTGCATATGGTGATTGTGCTTGGATCGTTGACTCTGATGCTTCTTTCCATGTAAGTCCACATGAAGGTTTCTTCTCAAACTACAAGAAAGGTGATTATGGTACTGTGAAAATGGGAAACATTATTACTAGCAAAATTGCGGGAATTGGTGATACTGTGTTGCTAAAAAACACAAGAGGAAAGCTTATACTGAAGGAGGTGAGACATGTCCTAGATATGCGTGTCAACCTTATCTCAACGGGTAAGTTGGATGATGTTGGTTTTGTAAGCCACTTTGGTGCTAGAAAGTGGAAACTAGCAAAAGGCAACCTCGTTATTGCTAGAGGCTCAAAGGAAGGATCTTTGTACATTATGCAAGGAGGAATTTGTTCCGAAGAAGCAAATGTTGCTACCGACTCCAAAGATCTTTGGCATAGGCGATTGGGGCATATGAGTGAGAAGGCACTTCAAATTCTCGCCAAAGACCACCTTCCAGGTATAAAAGGTCAAATTTTAGATCCCTGTACTGATTGTCTTTATGGTAAACAACATAGAGTCAATTTTCAGAGAACAGACAATCCCTCACGGAGATATAAAGTACTTGAATTGGTGTATTCAGATGTTTGTGCACCATCTGAAAGATCTCTTGGAGGACTCTACTACTTTGTCACATTCATAGACGATCACTCGAGAAGAGTATGAGTGTACTTGTTGAAAAGCAAAGATCAAGTACTATGAGCATTCAAAGAGTTCCATGCACTAGTAGAACGTGAGACTGGGAAGAAGTTGAAGTGTCTAAAAGCAGACAATGGTGGAGAGTATCGTGGTCCATTTGAAGCCTATTGCAAGGCTTTTAGTATCAAACTGGAGAAGACACCACCAAAGACTCCTAAGTTGAATGGAGTAGCTGAGAGGATGAACCACACAATTGAAGAGAAGATCAGATGCATGTTGCAAGATGCCAATCTCCCAAGTCTTTCTGGGGTGAAGTAGTGAATACTGTAGTGGATCTCATAAATCGAACACCTTCAAGACCCCTGAACGAAGAAATTCCAGAAGAAGTATGGTACAAGAAGAAGGTATCCTTCAACCACCTGAGAGTATTCAAATGCAGAGCCTTCGTTCACATTCCAAAAGATAAGAGAAAGAAATTGGATGCTAAGATCAAGAAGTGCATTTACCTTGGGTCTCCAAAAGATGAATTTGGGTACAGACTATGGGATTCGATAAATAAGAAAATTATGAGAAGCAGAGATGTTGTGTTATTTAAGGATTAGACGATCAAAGATGTTCAGAAGAAAAGTGAGTGCAAGTCCAAAGTTCGCATTGATTCAGGGGGAAAGATTCCTCAACAAACAGATCCTGATCATCAGATAGATCCAGAACAGATAGACCAACATGCAGATCCTACTCACATGGAACTTGACCAGATTAATGAAGAGTCGGACCATGATGAAGTGGTGGTAGACACACAAATACATCAAGAACCCGAGCTAGTAGAGCATCAGATGCAAGTTGAACTGAGGCGCTCCGGAAGAGGTAGAACACCTTCTTCAAAGTATCCTGAAGAAGATTATATCACATTGACAAATAATGGTGAACCTGAAGACTTCTCAGAAGCTATGCATACATCTAATAAAGAAGAGTGGATTAAATCCATGGAAGACGAGATGAACTCCTTACATGAGAACCACACTTATGATATGGTGGAGTTGCCCAAAGGAAGAAAAGGCTTGAAAAACAAATGGGTTTATAAGCTTAAAGTTGAAGAAGGAAGCTCAAGACCAAGATACAAAGCTTGGATTGTTGTGAAAGGATGCGATCAGCAGAAAGGAGTTTATTTTGATGAGATATTCTCACAAGTGGTGAAGTATTCCTCCATAAGAGTAACATTGGGTCTAGCAGCTAGCCTAGACTTAGAAGTTGAACAACTTGATGTGAAAACAACTTTCTTACATGGAGACATCAAAGAAGAAATCTATATGGAGCAAACAGAAGGTTATGAAGAACCAGGTAAGGAACACTTAGTGTGTCGTATGAATAAGAATTTATATGGTCTGAAACAAGCCCTGAGAGAGTGGTACGAGAAGTTTGAATCTTTCATGACCAAATACAGTTTCAAGAAGACAACTGGTGATCATTGTGTATTCATTAAAAGGTATGAAGATAGAAACTTTATTATCATCCTCTTATATGTTGATGATATGTTAATCATTGGGCGTGACAAGATCAAGATTGTTGGTTTGAAGAATGCTTTAAGCAAGTCTTTTTCTATAAAAAAACTTGGGTCCTGCAAAGCAGATCCTTGGAATAAGGATAATCAGAGATCGTTCAAAGAAGTTGTTATGGCTATCACATGAGAAGTATATTGAGAAAGTTCTTAAGAGATTCAACATGGATAAGGCAAAGCCTGTTAGTGTTCCACTTGTTGGACATTTCAAGTTAACAACAATGCAATGTCCAACTAGTGATGAAAAAAGGAAAGAAATGAGCAGAATGCCTTATTCCTCTGTGGTAGGAATCCTAATGTATGTTATGATTTGTACAAGACCAGATATTGCCCACTCAGTTGGAGTTGTGAGTCGGTTCTTGTCCAATCCCAACAAAGAGCATTGGAATGCAGTAAAATGGATATTGAGATATCTGAGGGGAACTACCAAAAGATGTTTATGCTTTGGTAATGAAGATCATATGTTAGTTGGATACACAGATGTTGACATGGCTGGAGATGTAGATTCTAGAAAATCCACATCAGCTTATCTAACTACTTTTACAGGGGGGTTGTATCTTGGCAATCCAAGTTAGCAAAGATGTGTTACATTATCAACAACTGAAGCATAATATATTGCAGCATCTGAAGCTAGCAAGGAGATAAAATATATGAAAAACATCTCACATTAGTTGGATCATGTTCAAGATAAATATGTTTTGCATTGTAATAACCAAAGTGCAATTCACCTAGCTAAGAATCCTACGTTTCATTCTCGGACAAAGCACATTGATTATCGTTATCATTGGATACGAAATGCTTTGGAGGATGGTGAGTTGTAGCTAGAGAAAATTCATACAGATGATAACTAGTCTGACATGATGACCAAAACAGTTTCACTCAAGAAGCTAACAGACTGTTGCAAATGTGCAGGACTGGTGATACCCATCAATTAATTCAGGAAGGAGAGATTTGTTGGGAATCCTTCCTAATTGATGTGGAAGCAAGACCAATGAATCTTGGTAGATGAACCATTAAATAATTCAATGATGGTTATTCCAAGGTCTTTGAATTACTTCTTGAGTCTTGAGATTATGAAATCTAACTTAGAAAGTTGGAGTAACATTTTTCAAAGTGTCTTGAAAAGTATGATATCAATTAATCCTCCACTATGTCTTTATGATGAAGTTTTCCTCCCTTTCACTATATATAGGGGACTTGTGAGGAAGAGATACAACAAGCAAGTGAGAAAAACAACATAGAGAGAAAGTGAAAGAGTTTATATCCACTTAGTGTGAGATTTGTATTCCTAATGAAATACTAGAGAGTTTGTATTTTCATCTTTTTGAGTGAGATTGAGCGTTATCATCTTTGTAAGAGAGAGTCAAATATTGTAATCCTACTTTCTATAGTGGAGATATTTTCTGGACTAGGTCCCGTGATTGTTTCCTTCTCACATTGATGAGGTTTTTCCCACGTTAAAATTCTTGGTGTTATTCTTCTCTATTTTCTTTATTCACTTGCCACTTCCGCAATTACCCATTTTACATCACACAGAGGAGAGAAAATGGTTTTGAATTTCACAACAGTTACACGGAGACTCACTCTATTGCTAGTGCAAAAATAGAATGGGGGAGATTAAATCCAAAACAAGCTTTTTGACTATGAGGAAAAGATTGTTAACCAAAGTTAGGTTAGGCTTATTAGGTTCAATTACAATAATATAGAAGTTCAATGTTCATTGTGCAGCATGCACTGATGGCTAGGAATCCCATGATCATTTTTTCTATGGCTATCAATGGCCATATAGTCCGATTTCAGAATGCTGCCAAATTCCAAGACAAAGAGCACTTCGTTTCAAATATTTAAGGAGACTAGTCCTTTTCGCCACTATTGCATGAACAATCCATTCTATTTGGATTTGAACATATCTCAGTGTTTAGAGGGCCCTCACAATCTGCACATGCAAGGTTTGGGGTATTGAATACAATGCTAAGGATTCACATACATTGGTGCAAAGCTAGGAAAATGACTCAAAATCAACCTCAATATGTGAAAAGGCTTGTAAATACTTTGATTTATCTCAAAGTGTTTTTTGCTTTCATTCCACTCTCTTAAATCAATCTTTGAAATTGGTGAAGATATGTTTGCTAGGTTAATGACTTTTGTAATAGTTTAAAGGTAATGCAATTTGTCATTATATTTGTTATCATTAACTTGCCCTTCAAAAATCAGGGTGCCACCAATTTAGTTTTGGAAGGATATTTGTCACACAAAAAAATTAAATTTCTTATCTAGTTAATCTATTCCTAATTTAATATGCAAGAGATTAATATGACACCAAATTTAATATTTAAAGAATTAGTAAGGTAACAAATTTCATAAAGAGGAGTAAGTTATAACATAATTAACAGCTGTAAGAGTGTAAGACTAATATTATTAAAGTATAAATTTCATTAAAGTATTAAATTACTGGAAAATATAATATTTGAGAAATTAATGTTATATTAAAGAGTTTTTTTTACAAATCATCATTCTACTTATAAGAAAGTAATATATGTCACTAATAAATCAATGATTAATAAAAAAAATATTACCTTTGATATTTGTCATTCATTGTGTATAAAAAATTTGTATGAAAATTTATCATTTTCCATATTAAAACATACTACTAAGCTATATTTCCAAATTCACTATTTATTAACTAAAGAAGGACATGGCCTAAGGATCATGATCACCTATTTCCATTCCTGTTTTATTTGGTGTCTTTACTCAATTAAAAAATTAATTTAATTAAAACAAAATCTTATAATAATATAATTTAATATTTTCGTATTATTTTAAGTTTGATTAGCTTGTTAAACATTCACTGGCCTTGGTGTCATTCGATTTTGTTTCGGCTAAAAGAAGATCGAATTTTGCATCTTTTTTTGTGCGAAAATAAAACAAACGAATCTCAACCTCAGTGTTAATCTTCTGGTGTGTAATCTCAGTGAAAAAATTGTGATCGTTTTTTCCACGAAGACATTATACGCATTCTATGATCGGTGATTCTTCGCATATCTTCCATGGCGTCCTCCAATTCCAGCAGGTTTGAATCTGATGCTGACGACGATCTCACAGACGAAGTAGTGGTATACTTCATGATTATTCATAGATTCCAAATTCGCGGTTATGAATTGATTATTTTCCTTCATTTTGTTAAAATTCTGAGTGGTTATGGGATTAGAACTAATGCTAATTAATTTAGTACGTTTCCTTCAATGTTGATGATGCAGCTTGAGCATTTTGATGATTTCACTATTGCTTCTTCTTGGGAAAGGTTAGTTTATGTCCTCTTAGTTCAGATGATTCTGCTCTTGGTATGCATATCATTGTTTGAGAAAATTAGACTGAACTTGTTAGCTTATAGCACTGGATTTCATTTCAAAAGCTAAGTTGAACACTTTTATAGTAGGTAAGTGTAATAATAACTGAATTCATGATTGCACCTTGCTATGAGACGAATGTTGAGTGTAATTAAGACAAACCTCTGGAAAACAATGTAAAATACCCTTATTGTATATCATCATCACTGATTAATGTTTTTTATAGGTTTATTTCTGACATTGAGGCAATTTGTCGGCTTTGGATGGCTGATGGTCCAAAGAACCTGATGGTAAGTTTTTCAGTTTCAATTATCAAAAGTTAAAGCTATCCATAAATATATATTTTTTAATTTATTTTTTGCATTGAGGATTTGCACACAAGATTAATGATAAACAAACTTTACTTGTTCATAGTATGGCCGCCATTTACTGGCGGCTTTAAATTTACCCCCTCATAGTTCTTGGCTAATATCAGTTTAGTACACCTAGCAGGTTTTACTCTTCTATTAAATTCTAGGAAAAAAAATGATATTTTGGTCCAGTAACTTACTTTATTTTCTCAAATTGGTTTCTCAGCTTTTTTTCTCATTTCAGTACATTAGTTTTGCTTTTGCTACTACTATGTTAGTCCTTCCTTTCAATTTTTTGTCACATGTCATTTTCTTGTTGTGCCACATGTCTCTTTCTAGGAGTGTCACATTAGCAAAAAAATTATATAGAGGGGCTAATGTGAGAGCGGAAACAAAGTTGAGGGACCAAATTGAGAAGAAGAAAAATTTAAGAGACCAAAAGTGCGTTTTTGCCTAAATTCTATTAATTAACTTTGGTTTGACAATGCACTAATGAAATATGCTTGTGTGTCTGGCACTTAGTTGATAAGTTTTAATGTTCATCTTTATTAAATGGATGCAAAAGTTATCCCCTGCTCAGTCATTCATTTGCAGATATAAGAGTTGCTTTATGCACAATGACATATGAATCTCTTGCTTTGAGTATCTTTTAAAAAATTTCTTGTTATAGGAAGCTCTCGACAATATTTATTTTATCAAACTCTATTTAGACAGTTTATGAATGATGCATTTCTACCACGCGATAGTTTCTTCTTTAAATTATTAGGTTGATAAGGTCACATGTTTGTAAGTGACAGCTCAGGGCAAGGAAATTATTTGTGGTACTTAGGTTCCTGTTTTCTATCTCTCCTGTTCAGTTCCTACTTCCTTGTTTGTTTTCACACTGGATGGTCATAGCACTAAAAGTGAGTAACTGGGGTACATGCCACTGGTGTCTAAATTAGTGTTGTGGGTTACATTTTTCGGGTTCAAAACGTCCAATTTTCTTTCTTGTCCTGAATGAACTTCCTCTTTCCTTTGGTTATAGGAAAAAGGTGCAGTTCTTCTAGAGTATTCCAAAAATTCATACAAGGTCAAATCTGAAATGAAGCATGCCATGAAAAATTACTGCATGGAGTATTATTTTGAGATCAACTGTGATGGTAATTTGGATTTTTCTTATTTGGTTGTAAATGTTTAGTAGGTTGGGGTTAACAAATGTTTATCTATATTGACTTCTGGGTGGCGCAGGCAAACCAGCTGATTGGAATTCTACTTTTCATGATCTGCAGTTATGTTTTGGTGTGAAGGAATTTTTGGTATGGTTTAACATTTCATATAGCCTTTATTAAAAATTCAATGCTTTCACTGAGGAAACCCTTCTCACGTTGCATATCACTAGGTGATTACTCCTCAAAGTGCAAGCGGTGTGGTTCTTGATGCACCAGAGGCTAGTAAGCTCTTGAGTGCTGTTGCAATTGCTTTGTCAAATTGCTCAAGGTAACCATTTTTCCTTCTTCCTTGTTCTATAATGTTTAGTGAACTATGGAACTTTATAACATCACATTTTTTGTCTCATTGTAAATAGTACATAAATACTATCTGTCAACTTTAATCTTTAGGTTCATATCATGCCTCTCTTATTTCCAGTGGAGAGGTTACTGTTTTTTTGGATAAAATATGTTATGGTTTACTAATGTTTAAACTTTAAATTACTAGATGTTGAAACATCTAGTTCATTGAAGTATGAGTAATTAAAGTGAGGATGTAGTTTCTTATAACATTAGCTATGTAGTTTATGGCCAGCATTTGTTCCAGTTCACGATCCTTCACGGAAGGCATATATTGGAATTCAGAACATGGGTACCGTGTTTACTAGAAGGTTTGAAGCAGATCGAATTGGTAGTCAGGTTCCAGTAAAACTCATGCATTTGGAGGGGTTGTACGAGTTGTTCTTCTCTAAGTTTGTGAGTTCCTGCCCTGAGCTGATATTTATAGTGGATTTGCTTGATTTTTTATGATGTTGCAATAAATCTATTTTTAATTAGATATGCCATCTTGCATTACTCTCCTATAGTCTGCTCTCTCTGAAACTGATGCTGATGTATTTACTGCTCTGAAGAAAGTGTTTATCACTTAGTGAAACTTCCTTTCCCCTCCCCCCCTAGAGTTGGCATATATAGGTGGTAATGCAACCTTTTTTTACAAATTATTGTTTGATTTTTCAATTTACATTAATGTTTTCATCAATGAAATGACACTCTGTTGTGAGCTCTGTAAGGAAGTTGTTTGTGTGATATTTTTTTTTCCTACGTCTTTTCTGGTCTATTTTACCTCAATATGTTTAATTGGAATTGCAGTGCACTCATAATAACCCTCTCCTAGTAATATATATTAGAGTCAGAAGTTTTAGTCTGCATTGTCCTTAACTCCCCATATAGTAATTAATTTCCATTTAATACTGAAGGCCTACTCCACATTGGATCTTTCTACTCATCTTTTCAAAGTCCAATTTGCAATGAGGCTAACATACAGAACACTTCCCTATGATGATAACAACTTCGAAGGCATTGATCCACAAAATGCACAATCCGGAGAAAATCTTACTGGCGAAACCTCCAGCGGAACATTGTGGGATAATGATTGTTCTTGGAGTGAGTGGTATTCTGCAGAAGATCCTGTTAAAGGTGAATCCTAGGAATTGATAGAAATACTTTTAGGTCATTGCATGAACTCTTTTGTTTGATAGAACGAGTTTTACATTTGGGACATGTTTACATATGTGTCATGCAACATTTAAAAGTCAACATGTAATGGGTTATAATTTGAAAATGATGGGTAGTGGCAAATAGGGTGTTATATTCAAGCATGTTAAAAGAAATTCATGTAACCGACCCCACCTAATGAGATAAAGGCTTGGTTGTTGTTGTATGTTAAAAGAAATTCAGGTACATTAAGTTCTTTTAACTCTTTCCAATGGAAAAGCCATCTGGATTGCGTGCTTTTGCATGATTTGTAATATTTCTATATGAAAATTTCATCATTGGCATGTTTCTTATAATTCTTTGTTCTGTTGTCACTGTACCCTGTAATCTAAAGCCCTTATTTATAGGTATGTTGTTCTTTCTGCATGTCTAACTCCCCTAGAGGACCTTTGCTCCAATATCTTTTGCATTCATTTGTCTCTTTGGGAAATTTGTTTGGTGATTCCACATTTTGGTATTTAATTAGTAAAAGCTCCATAAGCTTCATTTTTTCCATAAATCTCTATTGTGAATAGCAGTTCCATTTAATTTATTATGTATAAACTACATGCAGGTTTTGAACTCATTTCAATATGGTCAGAGAAGATGGTTGAAAGTTCTATGGAAATGGCTGAACTAGAAAATGATTCACCTCATGAAGCTGAGAAGTGGTTGATCTCTCCCAGTTTTGCTCCAAATGTGTAAGAAATTTTATTGAAATATGGGCAACCAAAATCTGATGATAAATAGTTGCTACAGGTGCTGCTTATGCTAGTCACATTTCTCTCATGCAGTTTCTACACTAAACAATAATTAGATTCAGTTTGTGCCTGTGGTTCACATCGTTAACCAAAGCCAAACATGGTTAATTTACAAATAGGACTGCCAAGATTTTTCATTTTCCGATATATAAAACTTATGTTTTTGTAATTTTTAAGGGTTTATGCAAGTCACCATCCTTTGATTTTATTTTCCTTCATTTAGAGTGTTTGTTAAGGTTCCTCACATAATTGTATAATTTAACAAAGAAAATTAAGAATTTTATGGCAGTACATAAGTGTCCATTATTATTTACTTTTTTGCAATTACTATTGGAATTCATATTGAAGTTTGGTCAGTTTCCTATGCTTCTTAAGTAGGTTTTGGAAGTTAATATTTCATTTATGTTTATAGACTTGAAGGTTCCAAAGGAAATCAATTTGGATTTGCATCTCAGTTGCATCTTCTAGTCGATGCATTGGAAATGTCGTATGAGGCCCAATTTATGGAAGACTTTGTCTCAGGTTTGGATTTGCTTTGGTGAATTTAGTGGTATATTTGAATTATTCTTGCAGCTTTATGTATGATGGTTAGTAATGCTTTTGGTATAAATTATAATGGTTCAACTTTGTATTCTCTTCTGTTTGTAGCAGTTGAAAACTCAGGCTCTGAAAATTTGAAATCCTCATTGGTTATACCTCCACCAACAGTTAGAGATCGTGTGCTGAAAGAACTGTTTCATGAAGGTATTTAGCAGTTAGCTCTGTTCCTTCCTTCTATATTTGGTCTTCCATCTGGGTGAATACTCTGAGACCATAAGATCACCGATACAGCGATACCTTGCGCTGTTGGCAGTTTTTAACTAGATTTTGCATTTACATCCAGTTTATGGTCAATAACTCTGTCAACAGAAGCACAGAACTAGGTACATGTGCCTTGTGGGTTCCATAGAACTGGCCTCCATTTTGATGTTTTATATTTTCAACTTTCAAGTATAAACTGTACTTGGAGGGTGATTAAAAATAGCTTGCATATGATATGTGAAATTCTCCTATGAACTACTTCAGTGATTAAAGCTGATTTTTTAATTTATCACATCGAAGCACTGAATATGTACTGTAATCTTATTTGCTGGAGTAAATTACAGTTAACTTCTATGGTGTTCAGACTTAGACTGATAATTCAGAAAGTTAGATTTCACGGATAAAAATTAGCGACATCTGTTGAATAAGGCAGGGAACAGGTAAATACAATACATAGATTTTTAATATTTGAACTTGAAATTGCCTGTTGTTTTGGTTCGGGTTTCACCTCTCTCTCTTTTTACTTTCTTTTTTATTTTCCTCATCTGAAGCTTATTTTGGATAACAAGATTAACTTTTCAGTTACCACTGCAAGAAGATCACATGCAAAATTAATTAGTTAATAGTCTTTTTGTAAGAGAAGCCAGAAACAGAATCTATATTTACGAATAGATCTATTATGCCGAATGATCAAGAATATCTTTAGAAGTTGGAATTGCCTCTAAGCCAATCATACCTTCCTTAATACAGTATGTACCTGATAAATTTGGAGGTCATCTTCCACCATCATAAGCCTGAGAAAACTTGTGTTAGTCTATTCATTTTCTTCCAGTACCATGAAAATCCATTGGAGGTTGATAAGACTCAGAGTCTTTCAACACTCAAGTAATAAGCATGTATCCACTTTATCCAAAGATTACCAGCTTTTGAAGCAAATTGCCAAATCTGATTACCAATTTCTGCATTATTTCATTGCTCAAGATTCTTGATACCTAATTCACCTTCTTTCTTTTGTCTGCACACCTTCCTGAGTTGACCAAGGCCATATCTCTACCTGCTTCCTTCTGACCCCACAAAAATTATGTACAGTCAATTTCCTTCAAAAGTGCCTTAGGAATGATGAAAACTGTGCCCCAGTCAATATGAATTGACATGAGAACATTTATTCCATCCACTCCTTCCCATGTAAGGCAACTTTCTGGACTCTCATGTAATGAGTCTGCTAGTCACATTATCAACCAGAGTATGGCAATCATTAATAGACCACGTATGAGGAGATGATGGCAGTCCTAATTAATTTATGGGAAAATGACCTTGCTGGAATTATGGAGGTTGCAGAAAAATGGATTTAATTTCATGTGAAACCCCAGCAATAAATAGATTTGATTTTGCAGGACTGGCATACAAACCACTGTTTTTTGAGAATTCATTAATTGCTTCCATGAGAATACCAACAGTTTCCTTTTGACCTTTATAAAAATGAGAAGATCATCAGCAACTGCTAGGTTGATCGGTTTCAGGCTCTCACTACTTGGGTGATATCTAATTTTGAGTTCCTGCTTGCTAATTTGATTATTCTAGCGAGTATGTCCATAACCAAGGAGAAAATCGGGCTGGAGAGAGGATCTCCGTGAGTGAGCCCTTTCTTGATTTGAAAATAACCTTGCAGTTCTCCTTGCCTGAAGCTTATTGTCCACATAATAATTTAGGGAAAGTGCATTCAACCCCTTGAACTTTGGGCCACTTGCTAACGGGCAACATGAACTGTTAAATCACCACAATTAGCCCTTAAACTATTACCATCATACCAATAGTCCTTCCATCAATCGGTGCTTGTTTGCTAGAGGCCCAAAGTTTAAGGTGGCTTAATAAACTTTTTCCTATGATCCGTACCTGCTCACTGCATAAGCCCAAGAATCTTTGGGATGCCTGAAAAGGCATGCTGGGATAATTGCATGTTAAAATTCAAAGTATATACCCTAAACTATTTTTCTATAATTGCTTATGTAATGTCTGCAGGAGTACATCTCACAGATTATATTCAGGGTGGAGACAAGACTTCTCGAGCTATAAAAGGCGCACCTCTTGAATCTCTTTTTGCACAATTTTGTTTACATTCTCTTTGGTTTGGAAGCTGCAATATTCGTGGTATGTACCAAAGTTATTGGGGTTGATTTGTGACATCAATTTGTTGCATAACCGAACAAAGAGTAGCAACATTTTTCATCTACGTGGAATTTATTTCCCGAGATGTTGTATGTGTGTATGCTGTATATTTTCATTTGTATGAGTTGCTTTTGGTCTGTATGTCAGCTATTTCTGTCCTATGGATAGAGTTTGTTCGAGAGATTAGATGGTATTGGGAAGAGTCACAACCATTACCTCGGATGCCAGCTAATGGTTCAATTGACCTATCCACTTGTTTGATTAACCAGAAACTTCAGATGGTATTTTTCTTTCTTATAATCTTTACTGTACCTTCTTTGACATAAAATCCATGTGTTCATGTCTGCTTTATATATTTATATGAAACTTTATGATAAATGCTTATTGTTGCTTTCTAGAACAGTCTTTACTGTTTCCTTCAATTTGAAGTGACTTTTTCTTTTCAATTGTAGTGCATTTCCTTATCATTGTTATTTTTCTCTTTGAGTGCTTGTGATCTCCCATGCTTTTTTAGTGACTTGTTGTCTTATAAGTAATTATAGCATATCAAGTACAGAAAAATATAGTTGATAATTTTGATTCAAAGCTTAAAGATAATCTTGATACTTAGTTCCTCTTATCACACATCCATCCTAGGGATGTTGCCAAGTTGAAGTCTTAGTTTTGCCCCTAGTTGAAGATTAAGATCAAAATAGAAAATAGAATTGTTTCAGTAAGCTTTGGATGTTTTGGTGTTTATATGATGTAAAATACATGGTGATATGTCGAAGATAGTGATTCTATTTTCTGCTTTGCAATTCAGCTTGCAGTATGCATTGAGAAGAAGTGCGAGCTGAGTGAAGATTATCAAGATTGTATAGGAAGTGAAGATCAAGGGGACTCTTTGTCTGAGGTCACAAGCTTTTCTTTTCCTTTTGTCTGTACTCTGTAGTTCTTAGATGGAGTGTTCTGTAACTGTACTATGTTATTATTATTATTACTCAGTAAAATTGTTTTGCATTGTGGACATAGATTGATATATTGAATTGCAGGAGGAAAGTGTAGTTGGGGATGACTCATTCGTTACACAGATAAACACTGAGGATTTTTCTGGAAAAGTTGACAGGTGAACTTAGCAAGTGAGAGCCTCGGTTATTAGCTATCCAATTCTTGCTTTTAGCTCATAGCTAATTTGACTATTTAGATCTTTATCTGTCTTAATATACTTTTATGCATATTTTGAGTTTTAGTAGATTAATTGTTTTTTCCACTATGTAAGATCAATTCAGGGATTTAATATCTAATAATGGTAGGTATATTTCGTACATCTTAGCCGTTGAGCCAACTAAGATATAAAGAGGTTGGAGATATTTACACTTCTGATCTAGACTTCACCTTTCCCTTTTATATTGTTTCGATAGGAGAATACATATACTAGTTCTTCTATCTGTTGCCTTTTTCGTGTCAAATGTTGAGACTAATAATGGATTTGTACGTCAAATTACAACTTGTACCTATTTATCCTTGCAAATAGTAATTATTTTCTTGTAAGCATGATGTGTAAATTTTTTGTTCATGCTGCAGATTTCCAACTTCTGATGATTTACATCATTCTGGTAAAACAATACCTATAGTTACTGGAAAGCCTGGAGACGTGAACCTTTTTATTAATAAAAAACCTTCAGAGTGCACCAGGAAAGGATCAGCTGGTATTGTCAAGTCTATGATGCTTCTCGAGTCTAATGAATGCATGCATGCCCCATTCACCCAGGTTTCTCTAAGACTCTAACAACTCTGCACCAATTGGCACTCTCCGTATGTTGCCTTAATTCAATAATACCATGCTTTTGGTCTTGTTTTCTCTCCTACAGGAAGCCCCTATTATGACAGAAGACATGCATGAGGAGCGCCTTCAGGCTGTTGAAGCCTTTGGTGATTCATTTGTAAGCTTAAACTCTTATGCATTGCATATAATAATTGAATATAAAAGCTTTGGCCGTGTAGACCAATCATACATTTCAAATAGGGGACAAACAATGACTGAAAACAAGGCACACACACAAGTCAATTGAGCCAAATGTAAGGATTTGATGGGTACCACGGTGGAATAGGTTGAGGTATTAGGTATATAGTTTCTAAGTTGGCAAGTTGAGCCAGTCTGTTCACTCTTCATGATGATATTAAAGAGAAATTTGATTTTTATTTGACTGTGATACATTAGCCTCTCAATAGCTAGGGAATTAATAGTTTGAGGACAGTCAATATTTCATAGATAAACTTAATATTTCATATTTCACATCAGTGCCCTGGAGATTAGTCTAACATCAATGCCTAACATAAAACAATTATTTCTTACCATTGCCTGTTACACTTTTGCAGAATTTCTCCGCCCAGCTGGAAAGGGATATATTAACTTCAGGTACTACTAGTAGCAATAAGGATTAGGCTTATGGGTATATTATCAAATGTTATAAACACTCATTAGCGGCTGAAATTAAATGACTTGTGATGACTTTTATTTTCATGTAAGCAACTTGCATTTAGGAGTGAAGTCAGATGGCCAGGCTAAACTTGTACCCTAATTTATTTTTTTCCATCATTAATCCTGTCAATAAACATGATTACTTCCCAATTAAGACTTTTCTTTTTTTGGTCCCTTAACCATTGCCCTACGGACAGTGGTTAGTAAAACTGCTTATAAGTATTACATTTATAAATTATGAGTACGTGATCATGTAATTGATAGTCGATTCTATTTTCATAAGTATGTTTTTATGTTAGTTTTATAGGATAAACTGATGAACTGCTAATTGGTTTTCAAATATCATGAAAGTGTATAGACATCTCTATGTATGTAGAGATTTCTAAACAAACTTTTCAATAGTTTGAATTTTTGCTTTTTTTCCTGGCGGAGGGGGATAAATGGTGTGTGACCTTATGAAATATTTAATACTAATTTCTCTCTCCCCTTTCAGTTATAAATTGGCCGGGTTTATGAATATGTATTTTAGGAGAGATTTTCTGTACAATTAATAATGCATGCCTAGATCCTACGATTTGATAGTTTAAGACATGACTCACCGATAATTTCCTTTGATGACATTAGACATGTCAGCATTTAAAGCAGCGAATCCAGATGCTATTTTTGAAGATTTTATTCGGTGGCACTCACCCGGGGATTGGGTGGAGGATGACATTGAGGCTGAGAAGTCAAAAGATAATTGGCCTCCAATAGGACGGCTATCGAAGAGAATGTCTGAGAGTGGGAACTTATGGAGAAATATTTGGAACAGCACACCTGCTCTTCCTGCTTCTGAACAGAAACCTCTTCTTGACCCAAATAGAGAAGGTGAAAAAGTAAGTTTGTTTTTCTGGAAATGTGCGTTGTGCTTCCTATCTTTTCTGTTGGGAAAAAAATCCATGGCCTCTATGGTGAATTCATACTTTGAGTTTATATGCAGTTGTGTCTTTATTACAATACTATGCCCAACTTATAGTAACATATTCTTTGTTACATGGTTTCTCACCTTCTCATACTGATTGTACAGTTAAACCTCTTCACTTATCGTCCAACATGGATTTAAGGATCGGATCTTATTGATGCTAAGCGGCCATGCCCCATTTATATTTTAGAATCTATCTTAGTTTAGCAGAAATCATCTATATTTGGGTGATATCATTTTGACCTGTGTTAGCTAATGACAAGGAATTAGGAGAATGTTTTAATGTAGGACTGATTGCATTCAAACGTGGTAAATTAGACTTGATTAAGAAATTATGAAGTAGTTTTGGATTCCAATGGTATTCAGGTTTATTTCATCTTGTTGCTCATGTCAATAATATTCTTGAAGGCGTTGTCCTATAAAGGAGACAAAAGGTATGGGAGATTGTAAGTGACACTTATATTTCCTAATACATGTTAAAATATGACTGCAAGTATTTGAAGTTTGAGACGTGCTCTTCCAGTCTCTATATATCTCTTCTTACTACTAGTTTTTATATTATCCTTAAATTTATAGGTTCTTCATTATCTGGAAACTTTAAAGCCACATCAATTGCTTGAGCAAATGGTGTGTTCTTCCTTCAGAGCTGCAGCTGACACATTAAACCGAACCAGTTATGGAGACCTGAAAGAGATGGGGACTAAAATGCAGCAACTATACCTTACCTTGGCGCCTGCTTTGAAGCCGTTGCAAGGTATCTATTCATTGTTTTTTTACTATTCTTTGGAAAATAATATTTAACTTCTACTTTCTTGCAGTAAGTCATTTGTCTGCAGAAGATAGTGAGACTATCGAAGACCTAAGACGACTATGTGTTGTTTTCGAACACATTGAGAAACTACTGACTCTTGCGGCTTCCCTTCATCGCAAGCTTATACGAGCACCACGCCTCTCCAGAGAAATTTTCAGTGATTTCTATAACTTCTATATTCCAAGAATGGGACAAGGCTTGATAGAAGAATCTGTTAAAAAGGTGAAATAGTTCTATGCCCTGAAATAACCTTATTTAGGTATCAGAATACATATATCTTCTTTATCGTGGAGCGTGTACTAAGATTTATTCCTTTATCTTTTTGTTTAGGAATTTGACAAGAAACAGGTAGTAAGGAATCATGAGAGGGAAGTGGTGTCTAATATGTTTGTTCCACCCAATGCAAACCAGTCTTGGAGAAAGGTTTTGAGTATGGGGAATCTTCTGAATGGTCATGAACCAATCCTGAGGGAGATTATTTTTAAGCTGCATAATAGAGTGAATGGTAATCACTATGCAGCTCCTGGTGCTAGTGTTTCTCAACAAGAAATTGAATCTTATCGAATGTATATATGTGGAACTTCTAATGACCTCAGGGTAGCACTTTCTGTTGTCTCATGTGATTAATTTTAGGTTGTTCATTGGTTAGAATTGTGTTTATAGGGAAGAATAATTCTAAGTATTTCTCTCCATCTATTCTTTCCGGATAATCATCCCAATTACTAAATGACGAAAATTAAGAAAATATTTAATGTTTTTATGGGCTATTTGATTTAATATTTTGTATTGTAATAAAAAACATATTATTAGTACTCAGATCTCTTTGTTGTGTCTGGTCTTACACTTGAAGTGTCTTGTTCGATTCAATCAAATGTTTTTTAATTTAATTTTTATTTAATGTGTCTGTTTGCCTTGGTCTCTATTTTTTAGAACATTATTTGTGTGAATATGTCTCCACCTTATTGAAAGATAAATAAAGTAGTAAAATACAGAATGTTAAGTGGAAAAATAATATATATTAAGTTTTCTAGTTAGCAAGAAATAAATCTTTATGTTGAACAAGCTAGTTACATTTACATTGATTGAATGATATTATACTATTTTATTATAAATCATGTTCATTGACAAATGATTTATATTCAAAGTTTGGGAGAGGATCCACTTACTACAATCCACATCATAACCATATTAATTTTAGGGAAATCTAATTGTTGATGTGAAATAAGTTTAAACCACTTATTTTTGTAGTAAGTGAATTCTCTCTCCCAAAGTTTTTCATAATCATTTCACCAATTGTATGGTCCAGAAATGGAGAAATAAAAGTGTTAAATGCATCTTTTCATCATCTCCAATGCCCATTCATGCTACCACCCAGAAAATAGTGTATCACATTTGGAATGCATCCAATTTGAGATAAGCTCAAGCTACTGACAAGTATACAACTCGTTTTTGTATGCTGGAAAGTGGGAACTGAAGGGTCCCATATTCACGAATTGTCTAATTTAGGCATTTTATTTTCTTGAATGGAACACATACATAAATATTTAGATCTACACATAAATAGTAATAACTAATATGTGATCATCACAAATTCCATGTAGTAAAAGCATGCCTCTAATCAGTGGAGTTTAAAATTTTCCATGACAAGAGAAAAAGGCCTTCCATAGTCTCTCAGGATTGAGATTGGATCATACAACAATTTTACATTGTGCAAACTGCTAAGAATCTTGTTGAACCTTCTGAACCTACAATCACTGATTAAGTTTGGACCATGTGATGTGTGGTTATTTACAGTATCCAAACTCCAGTGTCAACATGGAGCACATCTCTTGTCCCAAAAAATGTCACTTGCTATGATTGGTTGAAAAAAATATATCTAAATCAAAAGTTCAATAATTAAGTGTTTTTCTGATTAAAAATGAGATGACATAATGTGGGACAAAAGATGTACTTCTGTGTCAACAATATTTGGAAACACTATAATTTGAGCTAAATGCAAGCCAATTTGAGATCAAGGTATAGCAATATTTTTCTACTTCTTGAATCTGGGTATCTTTTCTGAAGATAAGGTAAACTGGCAACTGTTCTATGGAATGCATGAACTGATGAACTACAGCCAGACCACAGAAAACCAGCAAAGGACAAAAAAATCAGATGTGAACAAACTTCCAAGATTTTATCAATATGAACTCCAAATGCTGATTAAACATATAGAGGTCTACCTTCAAAGGGAATCACATTTCAGGCAACAAGGTCAACTTCGTCTCGTTCAGGAGATACTACATCCAATCTCATCATGCTCCTATATTGATCAGGAACAGGAGCCCCAGCATTCACACAGAGTTCCACCACAGCTGGAGCTTTGCCATAATATCTCTTCAGATTGTTATTCAGAGGAAGGCCACTCATATCCTCAACATGCCAAACATAATTCGGACCCACAAGGTCATCTATTGTTGCCTCTTGCCATGCATGTAAACCATTTCGAGACTGATGCTTCGAAGCCTTACACATTCTCAACTTATGTCCCTTGGGACCGACCTGGACCTCGGGACAATATCCACATGTATTCACTACGTATTTCTCCATGATCTTCTTTGCACCTGATGTCATCTCAAACCATGAGTCCAGTGTTCGCATACTTAAATCCTTTAACTGGTTCCTTTCTTCATTACTCAACTGATCAAGATTGCTACTGTTGCTCTCCAAAAAGACCTTCTCTAGCGGCTTAGTCACCAGAGAGTATGAATGCACAAAAGGTTTGACACTTTCAAAAGAAAAGTTTCTTTCAGTTTCACCATCTTCCACAACTGATTCAAAGTCTACAATTCTTCCTTCAATACAATATACAGGTTTAGTTCTTCTTTTAGTGGGATACTTTTCGAGGTCTAAACCCGCTTGTATACAGAGTTCAATAATGGCAGGGATACGAGGGACACTGAACCTCTCATCATGCCCAACTCTTGGTTTACCAACACGATCAAACAGATGAAAGCATTTTGGGAAGAAGACCACATCTCGAACCCCTCCCCTTCTCCAAACATGCAATGCATTCTGGAAGCGACTCTTTGGTCCAGTACATGTTCGAATTTCATGACCTACATGACCAATGTGAACCTCATCACAAGACCTGATAAGATAAACTATTTAGAGGGTGTTTGGATTAGCTGTGAAAAGATATAATATTTCAATAATTGATCATATGCATTGACTATTGCCATAATAGAATCTGTTTTATGTTTAGATATATTTGTTGAAAAGAAATTTTATTATAATCTATTTCGCTTGAATGTTAAAAAAATTGCAGTTTTATATAGGAAATTACAACAACAAAAAATGTATGGACTTATTTAGGTTATTTTGTAGATAGATCTGCAATGTGAAACCAGAAAAAATGTGGTTGGTTTCAAAATTATCATTTTTTTCTCAAATCAGTTTGAAACTTCCATTTCTCTGAAAACTGTATTTGCTATAAAAGCTGCATTTTCATACTTTAATCAACTTTGCCAAAAGTGTCATATTTAACCCCCGAACAGTGTTCTTTTAAAACCATATGGAGAAAAGCTTTACCAAACATGATATGAATGTGAAGGTACCAAGTATAAGCCAATGTCACTTGTTGCATTTGAACTTGACAACTCCATAACATTGAAAGACCAGATAATAACATATACAGCTCAATTCAAGAAGCTGATTAGCTCTATTACTATCCACTGGTTCCTAAGTATAATCAACTACAAGATTTTCATATATCCTCGAATCATAGTTACCTCATTCGCAGTACGGATGTTGACTTAATACACAATTCGTCACTTTTTTAATTAATTTTATGAAATCTTCTTTACAACAAACCCAATATGCGGCACGCCGTAAGTAGAGTAAATGAGAGAATTATGTGACAATGCCTCATATCATACTTCACAAGAAATTAACTTTGAAAGATACCAATATCATAAATGAGGCCAATTTTCTAGAAATACAATTTCCAAAACAACATACACAGAATAAACAATAAAACATTAAAACCAAACAAATAATAAAAAAAGATACGTACTCGCAGCGGAGAACGGGAATGAATCGAACGAGTTGCCATAAAGCAGAAAGAAGAAACCTACGAGCATGATAAACACTATGAGCCACTTCCACTAGTTCTGGAACCAATAACCCATTATCTGGTGGTTCTTCTAAAACCCTAACAGGTTGTTCCTTTCGCGATTTTCTTTCCGATTTCGCTCTTTCAATTAGAGTCTTCATCGGCGTCACGTACGGTTTCCTCTCTCTCTTTGTCCGACGAGGACAAGGGACATCCGTGTACGATTGTTGTTGGTCGCCGGTATGTTCCGGCGGTTGAGGCCAAGTCTCAGACGAGAAGAAGAGCGTTGAATTCAAGCGGCGTGATAGTCGCTTCAGAAGAGAAGCTTCTGAGTAGAATAGAGTAACGCGCATCTTGCCGGAAAAGTGTTGGAGTAACCTCGCCGGGAAATTGACGCGGCGGAGGATGGAGAGGATAGAAGAAGAGTAGAAATGCTGTGAAGTGATGGGTCCAAACAGGCCCGGTTGTTTTGGGCTTTCAATTATAAGGTGCAAACACTTGTAAATTAAGCATCCACTTCATTTACTTTTATATAACTATTTCGAAATGCGGCTCTTTTCGTAAGTTTTGTTCATAAAAGTCGAATTCTTGATATTTTGATTGTTTTAAAGATCTAGTGGGATATTATATTACTTAATTATTGTTTGTTGGTACTTCAATTAGTTAAATATAGTTATATCGGTCTCATAACCTTTATATAACTAATTGATGTCACCAAGTATTTTTCAATATTTTAATATTAAGTATTTTTTTCAATTTAGTTAATATTTTTTTCAAATTCTATCTCAAATAATTAATTGCGCATTTTTTTATTTATTTTTTTATCTAAGTTTAACTCAAACTCTAGTAGTTTTCTGTGTTGATTTATGAGGGTAAGTTTAAAGTTTAAGGACAATGATTTGTTGTCATCAAGCATATTTTAAAGTTTGTCTCAAATCAATCATATTATGTTACATCTATTAAAAAATTAAACATTTATAATTTTGTCTATTTTTACTTTATTGTAATTAGTTTGGACAGAAAAGTATATCCAAACAGTAGCATGCCATGGTGCACTTCATTCTCCTTTCCCACATGGCCTTCTAACAACCTCTCCTGAAAACATAAAAATTCATGAGAACTTATAAAATAAAAGTGTGCTTCTTATAATATTAGAGTAAAGATGTATACTAATCCTTCAAAATTTGTGTATACATGGCATTGCTTCCTGAAACAATAGAAAATAGATTTGTTTGTTAAAGTAGTCATTTTCAAAATATTTTTTATATTCAGTTATGTTACCTGCCTTCAATATTTGAATTTGAGTTTATACCTAAAGAATCTTATAGTTGCAATTTTTTAGTTAGTGAGGAAACAATCTCTCAAAACAGTTAGATGAGACCATTTCAGAATAAAATCAAACTAGTATGAATGCTTCATTATTCCTTGGTTAAAGTTTATCTAACATGATTTAAATTACTGCATCATACTATTGCAATATTTTGGTCGCAGCGACTGCTGAAATCGTATAACATGCTTCATTACTATGATGAATCAGAATGATGCAGTCACAACCACATCAAACCGCATTAAGCTATATTGGATTGTAACAAATTTAAAAATATTTTTTTATTCACAAGATAATTCATACCGTTATAACAATAATCTTTACTGCACTCTAACCCTAAGTACAATTTAAAATACCCCTAACAAACTAATTAAAAAGTTGATATAAATTTCTGCGAGACTTGGATTGTTCTTCCAAATAACAGCTCTTCCCATTCTGTTCCATAATTTACTACTCCCTCACTCTTGTTCTCTCTCTCTTCTGAGTTGTGACAATGTCCTTAGGAAGTTGTTCAACAATCTCAGTTTCACTCTCAAGTAGAGCAAAGTTTCTCCCTTCTTCTCTATCTTCCTCTGTGAAGGGTTCTTCTAGTGTCAGATTCTCCAACAAAAATGTGGCTTGTGGCGTTAAGGTTCATGCTTCTTCCAAAGAAGCTAATAATAACCAAACCCTTTTAAATATAACTTTTGAACCTTTTGAGGAAGTGAAAAAAGAGCTTCTTCACATCCCCACCACGCTCCATGCATCACTAGCTCGCCAAAACTACCATGATCACTGCGAGGCTGCACTCAATGCACAGATCAAGTAAGCTTCACGTTATTGTTTTCCACGTTCTTTCTTATTCCTATTTCTCATTCTTCTTTTCGATATTCCACATAGATCTTACTTTATTTCCAGTAAACATTGTTTGGATAAAAAAATTTAATATAAACTATACATTATCAATAAGAAATTGATAAATGACATTTATGTAATAGGTGAACTATAGTTAGTAACTTTAAACTTGAATGACTAAGAACACCAAAAAATGTTGAAATTCACATTTCAAATCAATCTTTTGTTTCTCATTGAATTCCATTAAAAGTACCATTAAGTATAAAGTTTTTATATTATCAACAGATATTTGTTATTTTTTGTTTAATAGTTAATAACAATTAACACAGAATAATGAATAATGTATTAATTTACTGACAATGTAAAAAATATTTATACTATCAATTTATGGCTGTTAGATTAAATAACAAATATAATTTCATGTGTATGTATCAATTATTACCCATTGCCATATTAGTGATGTCTTGGCGATGAATGATAGTGTAGAAAGTTCAGAGGTTTTGTTTTTCATCTAAAAGTTAGATTGTATTCTCTTAAATTGAAGATATACCTAATGCTATTCTTTCTTTCTTTCTTTTCTTCTCTTGATTCAGCGTGGAATATAATATCTCCTACGTGTATCATGCCATGTACGCGTTCTTTGACAGAGACAATGTTGCTTTAATGGGATTAGCCAAGTAATTAACTTCCAAAACACCACATTCTTTAATAATCATGGTTTTCTTATATTATGACTAAGAATAATAAATTACATATAATTTGTAGATTTTTCAAAGAATCAAGTATGGAGGAAAGACACCATGCTGAGATGATGATGGAATACCAGGCACTTGCACCAATTTTTGCCTAATCTAAATTACAATATTGTTGATTTTGTATATTTCTTAAACACTCTTTTTGTTCAATCATTTTTCCTGTGATTAACAGAACAAAAGAGGAGGAAGGGTTAGACTGCAAACAATGCTGAGGCCATTTTCTGAGTTTGATGATGCAGAAAAAAGTGATGCATTGAATGGTAAGTTATATATGTATTATTTTTTTGCGCTAAGATCCTCTCCGGTACCAGAGAGTCCCTTACCGGAATGTAAGGTTAAGTTTCATGCTTTATAATTTTTTATTTAAAAATAATTTTAAAACTATCTAAAAAAAATTGAGACCACATGTCACAATCTCCTCCGATACTCCGAGAGGATCAGGTTTCTATTTTTTCTTTTATGTATGATACATGATAATTCTCTGTCTTGACCTATCTTGCAGCTATGGAACTTACATTATCTTTGGAAAGGCTGAACAATGAAAAGCTTCTAAATTTACACAGCGTATGTGACTTCTACATTTCCACTTTTCTCTATTTATTTGTCAAACCTTTATAACTAGCATATTAATTATGGAACTTTTCTATGGTCCTTTTTATTTTCTTAATTTTCAATGGCAGACAATATTATTCAATGACTATTTTCTATCACGAATGCAGATAGCAAATGAAAAAAATGATGTGCAACTTGTTGACTTCATTGAAAGTGAGTTTTTGGTTGGTCAGGTAAAGCAATTTCTAGTTTGTTTCTCTCTCTAAATAAATAAAGAAAAACACTGTAAGTATAAATCTTGTTCTCATTAATTTCTTTTTGGCTTCAGGTGGAAGATATTAAAAAGATCTCAGAATATGTGGCTCAGTTAAGAAGGATGGGAAATGGACATGGTAATTAGTTACTTTTCTTATTATAACCCAAGCTATTCATTCATATTTTCATATAAATTGACATGAAACTAAAGTAGTTTACTATGGTGGACTTGTAGGAGTTTGGCACTTTGATCAGATGCTCCTAAATGGAGGTGTGGCTGCATGTTAGTTGTCTACACCAATGTCCACAAGCATCTATGGAAAAAAAATTGTGTCTATGAACTTAGCTACATTTTTTCATCTATTTTCTCTCTTCTCTTCACCCTTTTATCTTTTCCTTTTCTTTGGACCTTCTTCCTGTTTTGTCCTATATTTTAGTTTTCTATTTAAGATATTAGTCTAGCTAGAGTACTTAAGCAAATTGTGTCTTGTGCATGAGCATAATTTTGAAGATAATAAGATAATGCAACTACTAGTTCTTTTGTGCAATAACTAATTTTCAAAGTTAATTTTGAAGAAAATATAGATGGGGTGTTTCAAAGCATAAGACAATGTATATCATATATCAGAGTTGATTGGAATATAGTTACTGAAATAAAATAACAAAAACATAGAAATGTTCTAAATAGAGTACTTGAAAAAGAACATAAACACAGTTCAGTGGTGATTATCTTGAAATTTTGACCAGAAAATGTTCCCATCAATTATCTCAAACAGACACATGTCTACAACCTTCAATTTGCTTCCTAACCTGCTGAGAATCTACCATAAGCACTAAAGGACAGTATTATTACTCTATAGAAATTATTTCATGAAAAGTAATGTATATATCTATAGGTTAACAACATTTTAAGGGACCCTTGAGTTTATTCTCTCTATCATATTGGGACTTAAGGAATTTGAAGAAGCACATAAAAAAAAATATATAGATTTTCAATTAAGTTGCATGTCAAGGTGCAATTGTTCATATGGTTCAGAATTGGTGTTGTGGTTGATGTTGTCTCTTATTTGAAAGGTTGTGGCTAAAAAAGTCCTGTTTTAAAGTTGGATTTACAAAAAATTGATAAAAAAATCCGGTTTTTGTGAAGTTTTAAATCCATTTTCTAGAGGAGTTCTACACACAAAAAAAAACTTATTTATGATATCAACTATTTCAAAACCAATTTTATAACATAAACTGATTTTGAGCATGTTTACCATCTATTTCGTTGACCGCAAAAGCAACCAATTTTTTATCCTATTATTAGATGGGATAGGCTCTCCCATTAAGCAAACTTGTTAATATGGTTTAGTGTGGATTCAACAAGTATCCTATCTATGAAGACCCCTTGTGATGGTAATGGGATGTTGGGGTAGATGGAGAAGTAATGCCGTTGTGATACCAGAAATCGGGGACTTGCAGCAAAGGAATGAAGATCATTTGTCTTACTTTTTATGTTTTATTGTGTCCAAATACAATTAAAAGTTATCCTATTTCCCTGCAAGGCTAGTTTTGGGGTTGGAGAAGTAGAGACCTCAGGGGCAAAAATGTATGGACCAATAATTGTGATTTGAGGAGACATAGGAAAAGTACACACAGGCTGATTTTTTTTGTTGAGAAGAAATGAGAATAAAAAATGCCCCTTACTTTGTGAGTTTTGTGTCATTGAGAAAGATGGATCGTTTCCCATCTATACATAACCCTTGTGCAACAGCCCAATTTCTTGTAATGTTAACTTTATAAGGAAAAAAATCAGCACTCAATCTTAATTTATTGTGAAAATAAGTAAAAATTACGTTTTCTGATATTCATTTATTGTGAAATACGATGAATGAGATTCTGGAGTAAGTATTGAGATGTCAATTATTACTATTTAAGAACAATTGGCAGGTTATAAGTTATAACATTCAATTAATAATTTGGTTGAATTCCTTAAATTATTAGAATGTATAAACATTTGTAAAATGAGTTTAAGGTATTATCCGTTTTGCCCTATATAATCATTGATCATAAAATAAAGATCTTTGCTACGAAATTCGTGGGTTTGATCTCAATTCACCATCGCCAATCTATGAATCTTGACTCTCTACTAGACAATTGTCTAAATTTTAATTTATTCAAGTTAAAAATAACAATTGCTCATTCAACACACAAGAACAATCTTAAAAATCATAGAATCTCCGAAGCTAACAACCAATCAATATTAGAAGTTTAATTTCTTAAAAAAAATTGGTTACAATCATCTAATTTCTCTCTATTGATTAAACAATAAAAAAAGATAAACACATAAAACTTTAACCGATATCTAAAACATATTAGAAAACATAATCCAATGTCAATGCAACAAATAACATACATCAAGTAAGAAATTTCATATATGCAACATATGAATGTTGATTGCACCTTAAATTTTCTCAAGAATTTAACAAATCTTACAAAAATACAAAAAAACGAAGTGTGAGATCTTAATCTATTTACATATCAGGATCAATTAAAAGTAAAAATATTGTGTTACCATTGTGGATAGTGACTCTATAGGCTAGGAATGTAATGATAAAAAATGGGTCATTTAATCCATACAGCCCACAATTGTAAAAAATTATTAAATTAAAATTACATAAAACTAAATAAAAAGTAATTAAATAAATCTTATTCAATACAATTAGGGGAGTAGATGTAACTAAAATATTAGATATATTAGATGATACTTTAAAAACATATATTTTACAATCCCTAACTAAAATATAAACAATATTTTTTTATATCATTTTTATATATTAAACTTCATTATTCCATACTAAAAGTGTTAATGGTTGGGTAAAACTTATCTCTTACCTGACTCTAAATATTGGTCATATTTTTTTTTTGAACTTAGGTTCACCATAGACTCGAAGTTAAGATGACCTAATTTTTTGATTAGGCTAGCCTCTAAATTTGAATCAGACTATAAATCCGATTAAATATAATGCACATATATATGTTAATATTATTAGTTTTTATTATATATATATAACAAATGAAATGATATATATTTATTGTTATATAATGAATAAATTAGAGAATCAATCATATTTTTGACTATTGATATATTTATTGTTAAATAAATAAACACTACGAAAGAGGTAATAATGAAACAGATCAAATCATATTTATTTCTTACCTAAATTTAAATATTGTTCGAATTTTGAATATAAATCTAACTCTAAATCCGATAAAATCGATTATCATGCTCGGGTCTTCTTGACCCTATTCAAAACAACATTTATGATATTACCGGTTTTGTCAGCCTAGTTGGGAATTTTAAAAATATCTTGGGTCGAGATTCTATAATGTTTGTTCACTTCATCTTAACTCCTAGTATTGGGCTATAGTTGTAGTGTTGTAACCTAACACTTTCACTTTCTCTCTTTCCGCTTCTAACAAACCCTAGATCGCATCATGTCTGGATACGCCCAAGATGGCGGTTACGGAGGCAGCGGCGGTGGATATGGCGGTAATGATGGCGGATATGGAAGCAGGGGCGGTGGTGGGGGTCGAGGAGGTGGAGGAGGATATGGTGGTCGAGGTTTGTAATATCACATACCCTTTCGCATTTTCCCCCTTTATTGATTTATTTTCAATCGTAGAATCCTATAATTTTACGTGAATTGCAGCAGGTGGTGGAGGCGGTGGATATCAAGGCGGTGATCGCGGTGGAAGAGGTGGTGGCCGTGGAGGACGCGGCGGTGGAGGTGGAAGCGGTAGAGACGGGGATTGGCGTTGCCCTAATCCAAGGTTTGAGATTTTGATCTGATTTAATTATTTCCCCGTTTTTACTAGTAATAATTTCGTGTATTTTCTGTAATCCAACCTTGGCCTGTGGGTAATACTTCCTTGGTTCTTACGTTTATGTATTTGATTGTAAATTGCTGTATATAGCTGTGGGAATGTGAACTTTGCGAGAAGGACTGAATGTAACAAATGTGGTGCTCCGTCTCCTACTGGTGGTAATGATCGTGGTAGCAGCGGCGGAGGTGGTTATAATAGAGGGGGAAACAGTGAGGGATATGGAAATAATCGTGGGGGTAGATCTTCTGATAATGATAGAGGAAGAGGCAATGACTATAATAGTGGTAGGGGTAGTAACAATGATGGTAGAAGTGGGGGAGGCAACAGGGGTGGTTATGGTGGTAATCAAGGTGGAGATGATGGTGGATATGGTCAAGTTCCTCCTCCCGCAGCCCAACCTTATGGTGGTGCCGGTGGAAACTACCCACATGCTAACAATTCTTATGGTGGGAATTCAAATTACGGAACCGAGGCAGTTCCTCCACCTGCAAGCTATACTGGCGGACCTCAATCGTATCCTCCATCATATGGGGGTAATACAGGTGGCTATGGTGGTGGAGGCAATCCAGGTGATGCACGTAGTGGTGGTAGGGGTGGACCACCAGGTGGATATGACAGTGGTCATGGTGCTGGTAGTCGAGGTGGATATGGTGGAGCTCCTGCTGCTGAGCCCCCAGCTAAGGTGAAGCAATGTGATGATAATTGTGGTGATACCTGTGACAATTCTAGAATCTACATATCAAACTTACCACCTGATGTGACTATTGAAGAATTGAGGGATCTTTTTGGAGGCATTGGACAAGTAATGTTCTGATCTGTTGACTTTCATATGAGCTTTATATAGAGGGCTGTTTTTCTCAATTATATTTATGTATGGGGAATACTTTGCTTGGAAATTCCTTTTCCAGGATTGCTATTCATTTCTCTTTGTGAACTGGAGAGGCAGAACTTGCTAGAAATTTGATTACATGTGCTGTGCTTATCTCTCTGGTTTTTGCAACGTGTCAATCTTCATGCTCACATTACACTTTAACTGTTTAGGTTGGAAGAATAAAGCAGAAGAGGGGCTATAAAGATCAGTGGCCTTGGAACATAAAAATATACACTGATGAGAAAGGAAACAACAAGGGTGATGCTTGCCTTGCCTATGAAGACCCCTCTGCAGCACATTCTGCTGGAGGCTTTTATAATAGTAATTCATCTAGCTACTCCTGTTGTAGAATGCTTATATTCTATCTTGTATTAAGAACTAATCACGAATCTTTCATTTCAGATTATGATTTGAGGGGCTACAAAATCAGTGTTACAATGGCAGAGAAATCAGCACCGAGGGCTCCACCTGCTCAAAACCAAGGGTATCAATTATCATATCATTTTAAACTCTAAATGTTGACTGTTTATTTTTGTGACCAAGGTCCAGTGATATTGAAATATTTAACAGCAGCCATCTTTGCATGTTAATGCTGTGTGGTTGTTGTTTGTGGTGTTCTCTTGATGCTGATTTGCTTGTTGCATGATGTCAGAGCGGTAGCAGCAGCATCACCACATTTAATGTTAATATAAATGGCAAACAATTATCGGTACCAGTAATTTTAAGTCGGGACTTTTTCCTAAGATTGTTAATTGGTTAGATGTGTGGGATTCATTTGTTAGAATTTGAACATGTTATAGATTCTGCTGATTGGTTAATTTTTTCTCAACTACATTTTTCGTTGGGGCTGTTGGGATATGTCAATTTATTGGTATTTAATGATAGTTAGCAAGAGGCAGAGAAACCCTACTGTACAGGTAGAAATTGGATATTATATCATATCACAAGTCATTAGATTTAAGTATCTTGGGTCAATCATACAACATGATGGGAAATTGAGGGAGATGTAAACCATAGGGTTCAAGTGGGGTGGATGAAATGGTGGAGTTTTTTAGGTGTCATATATGTGATAGAAATGTGTCAATCAAGCTTAAGGGAAAATCTAATTTTGGCGGTAAAATGTCAGCAAGAGAATAAACTCCATGTAGTATAGATGAGAATGTTGGCATTGGATGAGTGAATATACTAGACAAGATAGGATTATGAATGAATGCATTAGAGATAAAGTTGGGTAGCCAACCCCACCTAGTGAGTCTAAGGCATGGTTGTTGGTTAAGGGTAGTTAGCACTTCGCAACCTCTGGTATACTGATATATAAGATATGAATGTCACAGTATACAAGTTGGTTTCTTGGTATTATTTTCGTAGAACGATAAATCTGAATTCAAGATGTGAATCATCTAAAAATTGTTTTCATAGTAATTCTGAAGTTCCAGCATTAAGATGAAAACATGATATCTAAAGATGGACCGGCATCTCACATTTTATTTATAGCAATAATTTTAACAAAGTTCATCATATTTCACTGAAAACACTAGTTTCTCCATTTTGGATTAATGGTTTGTTAGGCTGCGTTGATAGTATTAATAGGTGCTGGCTGAGTAATCTTGTTATAATAAATCTTTGAATTTGTTTGTTTTCCTGGATTTTTGACATAGACTGGTGCCAATCAGATTAGAATAAGGCCTGTGGCCACGATGAGACACCATAATATTTACGCTGGTGACACAAAAATTCATATCAGAAGAATGTATATGTTACTTAATTAGACTTTCGGGTGGGCTTGGGTCTTTGCTTGTCAGGGCATGTGTTGTTCTAACTGATTCTGTGCATGTTCATTGTATATCAGTAAGGACCGGAGTATTTAGCTCATTACCCTAAACAAATAATGAACTGTTATCAAATTTATTCTCCAGGCTAATTACATTGGAATGTGTTTTGCACTTTAACAGTTATTCCAATGTATTTATTGACCATACAGATACATGGACTCTACAAATGATCTTGTATGCTGTAAATGAATATTCATCTTATAATTTTCAATGTGCATCCCAGACCAAATTTGTTAAACTTTACATGTTCAGATGTTAATTTTTTTATTTTTAAATGTCCTATTTTTATAGGGGCAACAGGGGTGGCTATGGTGGCGATAGACGCAGAGACAATTATGGAGGTGGTTCTGGACCTGATAGGCGTGATAATTATGGGGGAAATCGTTCTCGTCCATACTGATAGCTTTGATAGTTAATATTTTATGTACTAGGATTTCTGTCCTGAGGGATTTTTTGTATTGTGTTGGCTGGTTTCTATGGATCAGTAAGCCCCAATTGATAGCATTTGAATGGTGACCCTTTTCTTCTAAGAGAGATTATTATTCCTGGTTGTTCGTTACATTTAGCCATGATGCCTATATAATCAACCAATGATAAGTTTTACAACATTGTTCTTAATGGCTTACACTTGTATACTTCAAAACCCTAGTGTTCTGTTTGGGTTGGTAAAAGCAAGCCGTGGCTCTCCTTAGGCGGCCTTTAATGTTGTTGGTTGTGCAATGCCAAAGTTCGTTTGCTTTGCGCCTAAACTATTGTGTAGACTGATACAGTAGTTCTGTTATAAATTTGTGTTCGGTAAGTGAAAATGTTCATTGGAGCATGAATCTTCGAGACCCAGATTATGCTTTCACCAAAAAGTGCAAAATAGAACGCACCTTGTGCGAGGGCTAATAATGAACAACTTTTAATTAAAAATGCAGCCTTTCAGGATGTTGGACAATCAATTTAGTTGAAATATGCTCATCAAAAAACAATGTAGTTGAAATATGCTCATCAAAAAACAATTTAGTTGAAATATGTCTAGTGGTGATTGGTGAAGATTACAATTATAATATCACTTTTACATAGTTATTGGGTCTTAGAAATCATTGTTAAATAATTACCTTCTCATGGGTATGTGCGTTTTGTCATGAGCTATCCAATGACTGATTTGGTTCACATTTTCATGTCTCTGAAATGGAGGCTTAGGGATTATATGTTCTTCAATTTTCTCACCGTTTTTAGGCACGGGTGGTTGTGAAAGACGAGTCACTAAAATACTAGAAATAGTGAAATACCCTAACCTAAAATGTCAGTACGATCATGTGTCAAACACGTGTTGATTTGTCAATTTTTTTTAACTTTCCAAAAAAGGAAGTATCAAGTTAAACTCAAACCTAATATTAGGGTTATTTATTCACAATCTCAAAATTTAGGATGTAAATTGTAGTTTACGGTTTTCTAATTTCCCCTTTTCAAAATTAAAGTACCTATTTAGGGGGAAAAATATAGAGTATAATGAAAGAAATAAGAAATTTAAGTGTTACATCAACAATGGAGTTTTACAACCTTTTGTGTAGCCAATCAAATCAAAACCTTTTCCATCTCTCTAATATCTAAATGCAGCTAAAAAATCAATTGATAAATACTTTGGCACCAATTTTGTTCTCCCTTTTTCTTGCGTATTAAAAATTAAAAACAATCCTCAAAGATATCAAATTAGTTACTTCTATAATTTTCTATACTAATTTTTATAAAACTTTAGTCCTTATTAGATGTTACTTTGGTAAATGTACGATGTTTTTTAGTGTTGATTAGATACAGTTTGTATCAAGTGTCCGGTTGAATAGAGATGATCAGGAGTCTTGGACGAGATATCGTCTGGGATCCATCGAGGGAGGTACCTGAAAATGTTCTGCGATAATCAAGTCAATATGAAAGAATGAGAATTAATTATACTTTTTGTATGGGGATCCTCTATTTATAGAGTTTGGGTTCGCTGATATGACGTTTGACCATTAGTTAGTGCATGGTGGGTATAATGGGATATGTCAGGCTGTCCTTCCTCATCCTACAAGTTTGCAATTGTCGATCTGTCAGGGCAGATGGAATTTGCAAGCGACGAAGCAAGTGGAATGTTATCTCGTATTAAAGGCGAGCCAATGACTCATTAATGTCCGGGTCAGAGATGCATTAATGATAAGTTAGAGGCATTAACGCGTCAACTATATTTATAACACTTGCAATGAGTTTAGTCTACCTAACGAGAGTGAACAATATATTGTTAGCTTGGGGCATGCACCCTTGGCAGACTAAAAACAATCCAAATTTATTCGTGGTGAAACATACATGCTTTTCAAATATTAGTTTTTATTCTTGTTTTCTTAAAAATGTAAATGATACTTATTAATATTTATATCATTCAATAATACAAATACCACAATTTACTCACAATATAATAAACTATCAGCATTTAAACCAATGAAACATTGAGTAAGTTATGTAAGGTTCTAGGTCCTTAGATAGATCAGAAAATTAAACATTCAATTATCAAGAATAATACTTATTAAAAGGTTTAATTCGTTGCATGGATGTGAAGATAACTTTCATTATACAAAAAAAACATCCACACATTAATACTAAACTTACAATATAGTTTATAATTAGAAAATAAGTAGGACATAGATGCATAGTGTGTCATCTCGTCGCTCTCTTATTGTTATATCATTTCCAACTTGCGCTCATGGCAGGGCGCAAGCATTTCACACGCCTCGATGAACCTCGTCTCCCGCCCCATCACCTCCCCCACTCTTCTTCCGCCGCCGTCCACAACCTCCCAATCGGAACCCTAGAAGACCGCATCCAATCCCGCCACCGCGAGATCCAGTCTCTCCTCGTCGACAACCAGCGCCTCGCCGCTATCCACGTCTCTCTCAAGCAAGACCTCGCCGTCACTCAACAGGACGTCCGCCGCCTCTCCGCCGCCGCCTCAGAAGTCAAGGCTGAGCGCGATGCACAGGTCCGCGAGATCTATGAGAAGTCGCTCAGAATGGATGCTGAGGTACGCGCCATCGCTTCCATGAGTTCTGAGCTTGATCAGGTGCGGGCGGATGTACGGGAACTCGCTAAGGAGCGGAGAGAGCTCTCTTTGCAGTTGGAATCGATGGAGGATGAATCAGTGAAGGTTCGCAACGATTCGCAGTCTGTGGTCAAGGCTGATATTGACGCCATACGCCATGAGATTCAACGAGGAAGGTAATGTTTTATCTCTATTTGAGTATTTAGTTCATGGATATAAATTGTGATTATGTTCAAGGTTGCGGTTATGTAGTGTTTATGATTAAGTGAGAAATTGCGTTGGATGCAATTGCAGTTGTGGATACTAAAAAAACTGCTATGTTGCAGGTGCAATTGTGGTTGCGGACCGCAATTTAAAATCTAAGATTGTGTTAATGGCGTTGAGTTGTTATTTGATTCAATTGTCTGTGCATAATCTTTTCAAGTCAAATGGATGTGTAAATTAGGGTTTATGTTTTCGAAATGTAGTTGTTAGTAGTATTGGTGAAAGAAACTTGCCCTGCTGGTGTCATTCATTTGATTGCTGGGTGAAACTTGATCGACCAGTATTTTGTTTGAACATTATGATTGTGTGCAATTGTACTTGTTAAAATTGATTAAATCCAATTGGAATTCAAGTACATAAAGTTGCTAAAAACATCCAAATTGTGTTTCCTTTTCTCTATCCTTACTTTATTGTTTGAGTCATAAAGAACCGAAGCTTTAAAACCAATGTTGATGGTCAATTGTTAAGTGCATAGAAGAATGTCTGGTTTGAATCTTAGATGTTGTTTGTTTGCTCTGATTTCACATGTTAAATCCGTTGCTCAGTTCAGTAACTGATCAGCATGTACTAAAATAAAATTTAATCTTGACATCTACATTTTGTAAATGCCCACCTGTCTACCAATCTCAGTTTCCAAATTCAACGACCCTGCCCTGTCTTTTCCTCTATGAACAGTGATATTTTGCAGCTAGTCAGATGCTAGGGAAAGTCACACATTGAAATATAGTACATGTTTTAAAATTCCTTTTGTTGATGAATATAGGAATGCTATTGAATTGGAGAAGAAGACGCATGCCAGTAACCTTGAACACAGAAGGGTAATGGACAACAATATGATTATTATGACCCGTGAAATTGAAAAGTTACGAGCTGAACTGGCTAATGCAGAAAAGAGGGCAAGAGCTGCTGCACCTGCAAATCCAAGTAATTTGTCTTTCTTGGTCATTCATCTTGAAGTGCTTATGAAATACTACAGAAGTATAGCTTTAAATTTTGGTTGGACGTTGCTCTTCAATCATTGGAGTGGTTTCTTTGCAGGTCCTGGATATCATGCAAACTATAACAACCATGGAATGGGATATGGAGGACTCCCATACCCTCCCGATTCTTATAGCATGCATCAGGTTTGTATTCTGTGTTATTCATAACTTTTATTTACTTTTTATGTGCTGGGTTCCATGTAATTAATGTCAGCAAATTACATCAGCAGACCTCTTAAGAGGAAGCTAAAATATGGCCATCCACGATTTACTTCTTAAACGAAGGATAATCGGCAGCAATTCTAATAATTCTTGAATTTATATATTGTCAAAAAACAAACTAGATGGTACTGTTTGTTTTAATCCTAAAGGTCAATATCCTTCCTCAACTGCTTAATTTTATCTCATGGAATTATAAACATGCTCTCCGATTCTTCGTATTCGGCTGGTAAATGTATGCATGGAAGTGGATATCTTGTTTTCATGTTGGATATTATTTTTAATACATTATCACTGCATGACTTCATCTATAAAACATGCCAGGAAGATAGATAACAAAATCTGCCAAACCTTTTCAGATCCAAGCTGGGGTTGATGCTCGTCATCAATATGCGTCCGGAGCATCATTACATCATCCTTATGACCTGCACCATACCCAAGGGCCTAGATAGACTTCATGTGATGTTTTATTTTTTGAAAGTTTAGGGATAAATTGAAAAGAAACCTGGAAAACGGTGATATATATCACCTTTCCCCCTGCAAGAAATCCATTTAGTAACCGTGCATATAATTTTGCTTATATTTCAAAATGGTTATCCATTCTTAAGTTTGTATGTAGCTGGAGCTTATATTCTAACATGTTCATATAGTTTCCTACATTTCAATCTCCCTCTATCTATTTTTCTTTTGTGCAACAATCAGAAGGCACTATGAGGCATTAAAGTAATGGTTTAAAAATATGGGAAAAGCACATTCTCATGGTTTAATAACTCTGGTTCACGTGTTTTACAAACAGCACTTTGTTTTATGGTATTCCACATGTTTACGATACACTGTCAATCCTTGCATTAAAATTGTAGTTTGCAATTATAATTTAAATCTCATTTTGGTCAGAATTTAAATTGGTTTGGAATCATAAATTAAATGAATGAGTTGTTTGAGAATTAGAGCACTGAATCATAATTTTATGAAATGAAATATTATATTTAAGTTTTAGTTTTGATTTATTAATGGACTTCTACATTACTATTATTCGAAACATTGATTTTTATGTAAACAATTTCTTTGAGCTTGAAGATGCTTTTGTCACGTATAAAGCTTGAAAACATTATATTTACATCTAATCATTTTACATGATAGCTTGTTCAAATACCTAAATATGTTATGATTGTTAATTTTCACCTCTAATCTTAATGCAGGTCTTCCTAAATCAATAACGTCCATGCACTTTGTTTTACATGACTAAAAAAATCATATTCTTTCAAAGTTTAGCTTCAAAAATCTGATTTCTCATTTGTTCCTTCCCTCGACTCAGCAATTTGGATTATATCCTCTTGAAAGAGCATATTATTGATTCTTGGATATAGTAGTAATTAAGCACGTCAAAGACTAAAATAAAAAGGACAAGGATTTATAGTATACCCGATGCAATCTTATTATGTTATATAATATGAATATAACAACTTGCACACAAAAAAAGCAAGTTCCACAAAAAATAATATGAATATAACATCATCAATCATTTCTTTACCTTCTTTTATCTCTATTACACCCTTTACTTCCATTTCTTGAAATACAAGGTCCTTGTATATACATTTTTGTTGTTGATAAGAGTGTATACTTGTACATGCATTATTATGCAACATATATAGAGTTGAGGTTTGGTCACTTACCTTGTTTCCTAAAGAGAGCAGCATTTCTGATATTTTAGTCTTTTTAGGTTACTCTAGAAAGATCCAAACCCAAAATATCTCAAAAAAATAATCTAAAATGACTCCCCAAACATTTTATTTAATTAATTTTAATTCAAAATTATCCTGTATTACTCCATTCAATTTATCTTCCACTTCCAATTTGAGGAAGGCAAAAAAACCCAATGTCTTTCCACGTGACTAGAAACTTCCATTTGAGGAATAGACGTCTTCATTTTCCCTTGTACTACTTGCCATACTTTACCGAACTCATCCACTAATGATAACGAAGTAAACAACAAATGTTGTGAGTGAAGCGGGACTAGATTTGAACTACGCATCTCTCCTTGGAACGAACCTTATCCTCTTCAGTTCACTTTCCCAAACATGAATACCTCAATTCACATAGTTGCTATGCCATACCCAGGTAGAGGCCACATCAACCCAATGATGAACCTCGCCAAATTACTAATAGCCAATAACTCCAACATCCTCGTAACCTTCGTGCTCACAGAAGAATGGCTCGGTTTAATCGGATCAGAACCCAAACCGGACAATATCCGGTTCGCTACAATTCCCAACGTTATTCCCTCCGAGCATGGTCGAGCCAATAACTTTGTCGCTTTTATTGAAGCAGTTTGCACCAAGATGGAAGCTCCTTTCGAAGTTCTACTCAACCGTCTTCAACCGTTTCCAACTTATATCATATATGATCCTTTTCTATTCTGGGTTGTTGCTGTTGCTAATCGGTTTCACATTCCGGTTGCTTCGGTTTGGGTAATGTCAGCCTCGGTTTTTGCAGTGTTCCAATGCTATGATCTTCTCAAGAAAAATGGTGACTACCCTGTCAATGCTTCAGGTCAGTTATTTTGTAATTAATGTTGTTTAATTGGTCCACTTAGCAGAATAATGATCTATTATCTCAGTGTCTTAAATTAAAGATCCAGTGAACTACAAAATTAAAATTCATTATTTTTATGTTTTTTCTTCAATATTATTGATCTAAAATATAATTTGGAACAAAGTTTAAAACATCAAATCTTTGTCCCTAAATTAATGCTAACACTATACATCTCATAATATGGTGGTGATAATTTGGTAGTAAATTAGAGTCAGTCACACAAATTATTCATCTTACAAATTATTCATCTTCGTTTTTTGCACATACACTAATCTATGTACTATATACATGATCCCTAACTACTACAAAAGAGAAGTATATTCCTTTAAAGAAAAAAGAGGTTATGAGTGTAATTAGGGGTGATTGATGTAATATATATATAGTTTTATCTAGTTATATATAAATTAGGGGTGCTGTGTTTAGTATAAAAAAAAGAAGATGATTTATATAAATTTTATTAAAACTATCATCTCAATTTAATTCACTATTATACTAATCTTAATTTTGTGAAAGAGAGAGATTTATAAGAAATTTAGTATGAGGTAAATGTATAATCTAATTCATTACATAGAGAAAATAATTACATGAATCCTTTGTGTTGAGAAAATTGTTTGAGTGGTTCCAACAGAAAATGGTATCATTAGTTAAAAGTTGAAACCTGATGCTGCATTGTATTTGATTGATTGCAACAGAAAATGGTGACAAACTTGTGGATTATATTCCTGGGAATTCATCAATTCGTCTAGCTGATATTCCACTCAGCGATGAAAGCTGGAGGACAAGTAGATTGTTGGAAACGACCTTGAATATTATACCATGGGTGCATAAATCACAGTGTCTTTTATTCACTACCATATATGAGCTTGAACCAAGAGCCATTGATGCTTTGAGAGCAGAGTTTTCTATACCCATTTATACTATTGGCCCTTCTATACCATGTTTTGGTGATGATCACATCACAACTTTAAGCACCAACCATGATGATCTTGACTATTTTCATTGGCTAGATAAACAGCCTAAGGCTTCTGTGCTATATATCTCACAAGGGAGTTTTCTTTCAACTTCAAGTGCACAAGTTGATGAGATTGCAAATGGTTTGAAGGAAAGTGGTGTTGGGTTTTTATGGGTATCTCGTGGGGAGAATTCTAGGTTGAAAAATATGTGTGGGGATAAGGGTCTAGTTTTGCCATGGTGTGACCAAATGAGGGTGTTGCTACACCCTTCAATAGGAGGGTTTTGGAGTCATTGTGGGTGGAATTCTACAAAAGAAGGGGTTTTTAGTGGTGTTCCTTTTCTTACTTATCCAATATTTATGGACCAACCCATTAACAGTAAGTTCATTGTGGAGGAATGGAAGGTTGGGTGGAGGGTGAAGAATGAGGTTAAAGATGACACTTTGATAACAAGAGATGAAATAGCTAGACTTATTAGAAGGTTTATGGATTTGGATAGTGATGAAGGAAAAGATATGAGGAAAAGAGCTAGAGAGTTTCAACAGATATGTCAGAATGCAATTGCAAATGGTGGGTCATCAGAAACTGATGTTAATGCCTTTCTTAAGCAGGTATTAGAAGCTGTGAAGCCATAGGCTAAGATATTATTATCATTTTAATTATCCAATGTCTTTTTAGTGTGAAGACTAAGCTCCTATAGAGTACCCTATCAAATATGTTGATGTTAAAAACCTGGAGTTTATGTTTACCTTGTTTTTTGTATGATATATGTTGAGAGAAATGGTAACTAAGAAATGATTGATTGCATTTCATTGAATTGGATTGATTGAGTACATAGCTGGGTTTCTAGATACAGTAAGGAAAGATACGGAAACAGAAAACTGAAGAATAACAGCAGCAAGTGATTGAATTCAATAGTTCCTCATATAAAATTATTGACTCTAGAGATATAGTAATAAATAATATGGAGAGACAAAATTATTTCAAGATAATTACATACCAGAAGCACCTTGATTCACATTTCATTTGATGGTAAGAGGCAAATTGAACTGAATTGCACCTTTAAACTAAATAACAAATTTTCTATACATGTGACTAATGTTTTAAATTCCACTTGTAATATTGTACTTTTGAAAACCTCTCTAACAACATCACAGACTGGAATTGCAATCTCATCTATCATATCTGTCAACAATTTTCATAATTACGTACCTGCTATTTAAACTCATTGAACAATGAGGAAGAAAATGGCATGAGCATAGACACCAATCGTACGACCAATGTCATGTGTCAGAGTGATGCCAATGGCACAGTCAATGGCATGTGCCAGAGCACTAGTGGCACGGTCAGATCTCCAGGCCAAGGCACGAGCAACATAGTCAGTGGTCGGTCTAGACCAAGGCACAAATATGAGCACAATTGGCACCAGCCAAGGCAAGGCCAGTAGCACAATTAAACTAAGCGAGTAGCACGTTCAACCCAAACTAGTGAATGATTAACTTGTTCAACAAGGAATCACCTTTTAATCATTAATTAAGATTATGTGTAGGACGGACAATGAACTGAACTAATTCGATATTTATTTGAAACTCGATAAACTTGGTTCATAAACCAAATGAGCTAAACTTGAGCTTGTTCGATATATATAAACAAATTTTTATAATGCATTATTTTTTATATTTATTGTTATTATATATGTAAATAAAATTATATTTATATATATATATTCTTTTGAAGTATTTTTAAAAATTAATTAGCTATTTAAGTTGTCTAAATGAACCAATTTGAACTAAGCTGAATATTTTGCGAACTTTAGCCAAGTCAAATTTCGATCTCATATCAATCTCAAGTCGAGTTTCGAGTTGAACCAATCTTAATTAGTTGATAACAAAAGTTATTGAATTAGTTAAAGATAATTATTTGACAGAATAAGAAACTATTATTTGGTATCTTTTATAATTTAAGAAAATTGCTCATTTAATTATGAATTCAATTCAAAAATTTCTCTCAAATTCCTCTTTCTCTTTCTTGAGCTTGAAAAGCTCATATTATTCCCTTCTACCATTTTTACAAAGCTTGAATTCAATATGTCAATTTTAAAAAGGGTTTTTCCTCTCCTTTGTCATTTGTACTTGTCTCTGTTTTCCCCTTCTCCTTTAGAAAGACTTGTGTAAGCGAGATACTTGTGAATAATTGTGATACAATTAAAGATTTGCGATTTCAGCTCTAATAATAAGATCAAGAGATCTATAACCTAATGACAATGCTTAGAAAATAACACTCAGTTATTTTTGCAATCAATGCTGTTGATGTTCTTAGTCACTTTAAAAGAGATTTGTGGCAACCGAATAGTCCAGTAGATGTTGACACATGATATTGAAAAATCTAGATTTAGTAACTTTTCAAATTAAATAATTTAAATTTTTTTTTTGAACTTTTGTCATTCTCACATTTTACCAATTTTATTAAAACCATATTGGTTATTAAACTGATAGGTTATTAATATACTGGTTTAATATGGTTTAACCAGTAGTTCATTAATTAAATTGCATATCTGTTAAACCAGACAAACATGTTTATATTTATATATATGTAAACTTGTAATAAAATATTATAATATATATATACTCAAATTTATAATCAATATCATAATTAACAAAAAAAACTTTCATACACAAACACATTTAGTGCCTTTGAAACAGTTGGATGAAATGGTGGGACTCAATCAATTTGTCACTTTATTTAATATAATTTTTTTTGGAAAAAGCTCCATCCACTTCACTACCCACTGTTTCTAACTTTCTCTATTTCCAATCCATTTCATTCCTCTATTTTCAAACCCTCTTCTAATTTTCTCTCTCCAAAAACTTTCTAACTTTCTATTTTCTCTCTTTTCAATCCCTCTTCCAATTCACTCTCTCAAAAAATACTTCATCTACTCCTTCTATCTTCTCTCTTTTCCAATCTATCTTCTAACTCTATCTCCAAAATGTTCATTCCATTATTTCTATTTTCTCTCTTTCCCAATCCTTTTTCTAACTCTTTATCTCCAAAAATGTTTTTTTCAATATTAATGTTATTAACGATGGAAGATGAATCTATGAGAAGATAAAGATGCGTCATAGAAACACAATGGAGGACTGATCGTGAGATGGAGAAGGAAGAAGAAAAAAACATGAAGAAGAAATGAGACTTTTGACGAAGAAACCGGTTTAGTAACAACTCGGACGGTTTTTCAGTTTGACCAAAAACTGTCCAGTTTTGGACAGTTTGGACCGGTTTTGTTGCTTATCTGATCCAATTACTGTGCCGTACCGGTTTGGGATCCAGTTCGCCAGTTTTCTGGTCGAACCAGCCGGTCCGATCCGGTCGTTTTAATATCACTACATTCTACTACTAGAGAGGATTACATTCCAAAATTTAGTCCGTTGAGACTCTTCACTCTTTTCAGCATTTTAAGACTCACATATATATTTTCTAAAACAGTTTTCATGTAATAAAGAAGAGTTGGTCAAAAGATTTAAGGCGTTATTAGATATCTAGATATCGTATTAGACCTTTGATCAAATATTTGGTTTATATAGAGGATAGATGGAGTAGTTATATATTAAAAAATGATAATGAGATTAGTTCTTTAGTCATAAGGTGATATATATTTTTGGTTATGTTAACGGAAAAAACTTATTTTTGATAAGTTATTAGAGATCCAAATAAGTCAATAGGAATTTAAGTCAAAATGACAAAATGATTACAATGTCTCATTTTATAATTTTGTGGGACTAAATGGTTTAATTTCCCCCTTCTAAATACCAAAAGTGACACTATGTTTTTCTTGGAACATTTTCTCAAGAAAATATTACATAGTTATGCATGTTTAAATTGAACTAACTTTTAATCATGATTGGCATGAAGTGTTATATATTTTCAAATATAATTTTAATTCAATGTGAAATAAAAAATTTAGAAATGGAAATTTACAATGAGACCTGAATAAATATAAAATAAAATTAATTTAGAAAAATAAATTTAAAACAAGTAGTGAAATGATATGAACTCATTTAAGGTCTGAAATGATAAATTTTTACTTCTTTATACTAAGTTGTGGTTGATATAGTAGATACATATATAAGTTCTTTATTTATTTTTATATAAAAACAATACAAATGCAATCTCTCCATATATATAATCCATATTTTTATATAGTTTAATTAGTTTTACACTAATATTTGATTTTTGTTCTTTCTAATCTAAAAGAAATATCGTTTAAGGACACGAAGCATTTGTCATGGCCAGCTGTCTTACGTTTTGGTGACTTAAACCATAAATAAATCACATGAGGAACTAATCTTTTTTTGGCATATAATTATTTTTTCCAACACCTTATTAGTATATAACAAAAAGTTGTTTATATATAAAAATAGAGTAACGCCTTGGTATATAGCAAAATTGTTCATATAGAAATAGAGTTATAATGTGATTGTTTTCAACCAAATAAAAGGATAAAACGATCAACTTATTTCAAATCAGATGTTGTTTCAATAGAAACAAAATTGATTCAATAATATATTTTAATGTCAAAACAATTTTTTATTCACTCATGCATTACACAAGTGGATATCCTTTCAGTTCCATAATGAATATAAATGTTGACATATAACATAAAAAAATCAACAATGAAACTTTTAAATTATTTTTAAATAAAATAGTTTTAAAAATTAGTGAACTCATAATTGTTAAAAATTGTCCCGTGATTAAGACTTGAGAGGATTTCAACTCACTAATATAGATCTTGTTAGTGGTTTAAGTCCATACTTGTAAGGTTGTTGGAACATTTGGGTTAAGCACTTATTAGTTGTGTAATTCAGTACGTGTAAAGCACTTATTAGTTGTGTAATTCCATACTTTCAAGTTGTTGGGAGCTCTTGGGTTAAGCACTTATGAATGGTGTAAGGCTGGACTTCTAAGGTTGTTGAGACCTCTTGAGTTAAGCACTTATTAGTGGTGTAAGTCAGGACATGTAAGGTTGCTGAACATTTTATAGTTTTAGGCGTAGTAGTTGTTGCCCATAAAGAAGATTGCTGATTTTAGTTGAAAGTATTTTAAATTCATGTTTAATATTATTCATACTCTTTAATAAATAATGTGGAAAACTGAATACGATTTGATTAAAACAATCTTATTAATATGTATTAGAAACTGAATTAAAAATGAAGAAATATTTTTTTTACTACCAAACATATTTTTTCATATAAAAAAATCAAGAAATACGAACACAGGAAATAATAAATAAAACTATAATTGAAAAATAAAATATAATTGCATCTTGGATTTCTAAAATATTAAAAAATATGGAGTAACAAAGAAATTAAAAGATTAAAAAGTATACTACTAGATCCATCAAAGTGGGTGGGTTTAGTCGGGCTAGCCCGCCAAAATCCAAAAAATCAAAAAAATTGGATATCATATTAGATATTTTTTACCAAATCCAATTTTTTTAGTGTGAATAGCTAGTGCTACATTTAAACCTGGTTTGAGTGGGACTTACCTAAACGATTTCAAGCTGTTTTCCCTAATTTTTTTTAGGAACTGCTTTGATAATAAGCTGTAGTAAAAATTGTTTTAAAAAATATTAGTATTATAATCTAGAGGAATATTATAAAGTGAAACATATATATAACCATAAAACTTTTAAAACACTTAAAATTGGTGTTGGATCTTTATATATAAGTAGACAATGAGCAAGTGTTTGATTAGAGGCAGCGGGTGTTTTAGCGTTTATGATGGATATCCCAGTTCATGTAGTGGCAGTGCCATACCCAGGTAGAGGCCACATCAACCCAATGATGAACCTAGCCAAGTTGCTAGTAACCAATGACCCCAACATCCTCGTCACCTTTGTGGTCACAGAAGAATGGCTCAGCTACATCGCCTCCGAACCTAAACCAGACAATATCCGGTTCGCTACAATCCCCAACGTTATTCCATCCGAACAAGGTCGAGCCCAAAACTTTCTCGCTTTCTTCGAAGCCGTTATGACAAAGATGGAAGACCCTTTTGAGGTCTTACTCCAACGCCTTCAACCTCGCCCAACTTTCATTATCTACGACATGTTCATATTCTGGGTTGTTGCAGTTGCTAATAGGGCTAATATTCCGGTTGCTTCGTTTTGCACAACTTCGGCGTCGTTTTTCTCGGTCCTCAAACATTATCATCTTCTTAAGCAAAATGGTCACTACCCCGTTAATGTGTCAGGTTAGTTACTTAATTTCTAGCTTGATTACGCCCTTTTAACATGCATGCCTTGTAGGGATGGGAAAAACAAAAACTGTACTCGTGAGTACCCGCATGTAAAACTCGTACGAACACGGGTACGAGTCACAAACAGTTATCCACATATTTTACAAATGAATTTTTAAAAATACTCGTAGTATATACACACGAGTATATGAATATTATATTGAAAACGAATCCATATATCCTATATTTTATTGAAAACGAATCCATATATCCTATATTTTATTGAAAACGAATCGAATACATGTCTTAATATTTATTTACTTTATTTTATTTTTTTAATTTTTGGAAACTCTATGGATACGTATCTTTCGCGAATCCGAGCGTATCCATGTCGGATACGTGTCGGACACCGACACGTGAGGATGTTTGACGAATTCGTGCTTCATAGCCTGCGGGTACCCATTATTTATATGATTACTATATTATCTTTAATTAAAATAAAAAGTACATTATCTCATTATACTATGTACATCTTTTCCTTTTACTTTGAATATATTTTTTATATTGTTTACATCTTTTATTGAATTTGATGGTGAAACACTCTACAAATATTATTTGTTAAGGAAATGGGAACAACAAATCACACGAATAGAAAACACAAATAAATTTAGCATTTTTGTCAAATATTTAATTAAAATGAACAATAATAATTAAGTTTCATATCATTTGAAACATAATAAAAGTAGGAAATTAAAAATTCATTTATAATATAGGAAACCCGCGGATACCCAAAAATACCTACAAAAAACCTACACGTGGGGTACCTGTACAAGTATGAGCGCGAGTATAAATAATACTCTCCTATTTTGAAACAAGTAGCGAGTAGCGGGTAGCTACTACCCATGCCCGCATGTGCTCGTTCACATCCCTAATGCTTTTTTACATACAAAAGTGTTATATCACAACAACTCAGTGAGTTTATATCATAAAGTATAAAGTATAAATTTGTCCACAACAATGTTGATGTGTTCATATTATAAACGTATAAATATTTATTTTATTTTTCACAACTAGTATTATTTAATTTGCAAAGCAAGTTTCTAAATCATCCTCTAGGAAAGGTAATGGGTGAGTAATGCACTATCCAAACCCATAATGTTATGTTATTTTGAGACTCAGACCTGTTCAAGTATCAATTGGATTTGCTACTCGTGGGTCCTTGAGTACCCATCGAATCAACACGTACAAATAATTTCAAAAAATATTTAAAAAGTTTATGAGAAAAAGAAGTATGAAGAAGATGAGATCATAAGATCTCAAGAAGGCTTTGAATTAATAAGAAACATTTTATTGAATGAAGAAGAGAAAATAAATTTGATATATGAACTCTTCAAACTGAATTGAATTGAATTATCTAATTTAAACTAAACCTATTTATAGAAACCAAATCCTAACTAACTCAACTAAATAAAAGAACACGTGCTAAAAGAAGAAAAAAAAATAATAAACTATGAAACTTGTGTAACAAGTTATCGCCCTGAGATGCATAATCAAAAGTGCCAAAACTGCTATGGCCCATGTTGTTTGTATCTTGGCTAGCCAGAGTTGGCCTAGTGTGGCCAAAGGTGTGCATAGCCTTATTGCTGCTTGATGTAGCCTTGCTAGCCTTATTGTTGCTTGATGCAGCCTTGCTAGTCTTGTACAGATTCACATCTGGTGCATTCTTGATGATCTGGTTTGGCCTAGACATGTTCTGATGTTGATTTGTTTTGCTGTTTTGGCTTGTGACTTGATGAATATGGGCTAA
>NC_032010.1:21281159-21330904 GCF_001865875.1 Lupinus angustifolius
CCACAAGCTGGGGCACATATGTTAAGGAGCCCAAGCTTGGAGTGAATACATGAGTAATCCTTTGGTCCTAAAGCCTTGGTGAGAGCATCAAGAAGCTGTAGATGACTTGGGACATGCATAAGTTTGATGTGGCCATTAGTACACTGCTCCCTAACAGTGTGACAATCAAGCTCAATATGCTTGGTTCTTTCATGGAAAACAGGGTTAGAAGCAATGTGTATAGCAGATTGATTATCACAATAAAGTAAAGCATGTTTGGAAAAAGAGTATTGTAAATCTTCTAATAGATATGTGAGCCAAGTTATTTCATAAGTAGTGAGAGCCATAGCTTTATATTCAGCTTCACATGAACTTCTAGAAACAGTCTTTTGTTTCTTAGATTTCCAAGAAACTAAAGAATTACCAAGATATATACAATAACCTGATATTGATCTCCATGTATTAGTGTATGAAGCCCAATTGCTGTCACTGTATTCCTTTAACTGGACACTAGAATTCCTTGGAAACAATAAACCCAGTGCATGGGACCCTTTGATGTACCTGAGAATCTTAATAGCAGCCTTATAATGCAAATTAGTTGGTAAAGCCATAAATTGAGCCAATTGATGAACAAAAAAAGTTAGGCCAGGCCTGAGATCCTTGGATCATAGGAGTAGAGGTAGGTTTGCAACCTATCATGCCAGTGTCAGATAGGATTTCTAAGGCATATCTTCTTTGGTTCATAGATATGCTTGAGTGGTTTCTAGCAATCTCGAATCCAAGGAAGAACTTAAGGTTCCCCAAGTCCTTAATCTTAAAGGCAGTAGTATCAAGGAGGGTTTTAAGTTGATTAATTTCAGGCAAGTTATTCCCTGATAAAATTATGTCATCTACATACACAAGAATGATGGCAACATGGGTGGGAGAAGCCCATTTAACAAACAGAGAGTGATCACCTTTGCATTTTGTGTAGCCATGTTTGATAAGGAAGGTGGATAGCTTGGCAAACCACTGTCTGCTAGCCTGCTTAAGACCATATAGTGATTTTTCTAACTTATAAACTTGGTCAAGATTAGTTATGTGTAAGCCAGGTGGGGGAATCATATATACTTTTTCATTTAGGTCCCCATGAAAGAAAGCATTATTCACATCCAATTGTTTAAGGTGCCAATTATGTATGGATGCTAATGCAAGGAGTAATCTTATAGTGCTTATTTTAGCTACAAGGGAGAAAGTGTCCATGTAATCAATACCTTATGTTTGGGTATATCCTTTAGCAGCTAGCCTTGCCTTGTATCTCTCAACATTTCCATCAGATATATACTTAATCTTAAAGACCCATTTACATCCTATGACCTTTTTATCATGAGGCAGAGAGGTAAGAATCCAAGTTTTATTGGATTCTAAGGCTTGTAGTTCTTTGTGAATGACTTCCTGCCATTTAGGATCTTTAATTGCTTGAACATAAGTCCTAGGTTCCTTCTAAGTACTAACAGAAAGTATGCTAGTCTTATGAGATGAGACTAAACTATCATAAGATAGGAAAGATGCTAAAGGGTATCTGGAAGATGTTGAAAGTTGATCATTATGTATAAGGGCACAATGGTAGTCTTGTCAGTAGGAAGGAGATCTAGAAATTCTATTGCTTTTCCTAGTGTCCATGCCTTCTAAACTAGAGGGTTGATCAGGGGAGGGGATGTGTTCACTAGGAGCATGTATGTTATTTTCCTGATTAGCAGGGTGTTCTTCTATTTGAGAGGAGGCAGAGAACAAATCATCATAAGTAATTGCACAATCATAAGCATTGTTATTAGGTAATGATATAGCATACTTTGTCACATTTCTAGGCTTATAAGGAAATGTAGTTTCATGAAAAATAACATTTCTACTAATCTCTAGGGACTTAGTGGAAAGATTAAGGACAATGTATCCTTTCACTCCCTCTTTATAACCCAAGAAGAGGCATTTTGCAGCTCTAGGGTCAAACTTATCTCTAGAATGCTTTAAAGTGCCAACATAACATAAAGAGCCAAAGACTTTAAGTTCTTGTAAATCAGGTTGTCTCTTATACACATTCTCATAAGGGGACTTATTATGTAAAATAGGTGTAGGTAAAATGTTAATCACATAGACAACATGCTTAATAGCATAGGGCCAATATACCTTAGGTAGTTGACTTTATATCAAAAGAGCTCTTGCTACATTCAACACATGTTGGTGTTTCCTTTCAACCACACCATTTTGTTGAGGTGTGTAGGTACAACTGGTTTGATATAGTATGCCTTTTGATGAGTAAAAGGACTTCATCAAAAATTATACACCATTGTCACTCCTAATGATTTTTGTTCTAGTGGCAAATTGAGTTTCAATCAAAGTAACAAAGTTTTGAATAAGTTGTGAAGTTTCAACCTTGTGCTTCATAAGAAAAATCCAGGTAAATCTGGTGCAGTCATCAACAATAGTCAAAAAATACTTATGTCTATGTATAAATGTTATAGAGAAAAGACCCCATATGTCAACATGTATAAGATCAAAACATTGTAAACTTTGACTTTTGCTTATAGGGAAGGGGAGTCTTTTCTGTTTTGATTGGTGACAAACATCACAAACTTGAGTTTCATTAACATTGATAAAGGGGATTTTGTTCATGAGTACATTCATATTATTGTAAGAAGTATGACCTAGTCTATAGTGCCACAAATCAGGATCAGAAATGTTAGTATCATCAATACAAGTAAAATTGATTTTGTGATAGAATTTAGCAGCTTTTAGCATGTATAGTCCATTGATGATCCTAGTTGTACCAATCGTCTTCAAAGTAGTCTTGTCCTGAATTTTACAACAGGACTCATCAAAGGAAATGGAGCATGGTATAGAAGAGACTAATCTAGGAATAGAAAGCAAATTGTATGAAAACGAAGGTAAGTATAAAATATAATGCAAGATCAGATTTTGTAGGATTGGAACAGTGCCTAATATTTTGGCAACAATTTGATTGCCATTAGGTAATCTCATCACAATTGGTTTAATACTGTGATGAACAAAGAACATGGACAGAGCAGAGCACACATGATCAGTGGCTCCACTAACCATGATCCAAGATATTTTAGGGATGGATTTGTATGTACCTAAAGTATCCTCTTCATGAGGAGTTAATGCAACAGAGAGTATGTTGGAGCTGCTTCTAGTGACTTGATTGTTTTGTTGTTGCATTTGGTTGTTAAGTTCCCTTTGCTGCAACATAGTGGTAAGGCCATTATATTGCTCTTGGCTTAGCCCGAAGATAGTGCTACTCTGCTCATCCTTATTCTGATCTGTTTGTTGATTCTTTTGTTGTGTTTAAGTGTCAATTCTTTCACCTCTTAAGGAATTGATTTGTTCACCCTTTGTAAATTGAAAGTTGGCTGGAAAACCATGGAGTCTGTAATATATCTCCATGGTGTGACCAGTTTTCTTGCAGTGAGTACAATATTTCCCATTGCTTGAGGTTTTGGTCCAAGAACCTCTGCCTGTTGAGCCAAAGTTCCCTCTTCCAACACCTCTACTTGTCTTTGTTCCTCTATTGGATGATGATCCCCTTCTCCAATTCCCTGAGATTGTCATAGCTTTGGATTCTGAATCTTGGCCATATAATTGTCTATCTTCCTGTATGACTAAAGATATGGCCTTGCTCATGTTGGGCAGGGGCTCATTGAGCATAATTTGTGACCTAACTTCACTATATGCATCAGTGAGTCCCTTCAAGAATCTGATCACCTTATCTTCCATTCTACACTTCTTGATATCACTAAGTGTAGAGCAAGTACATCTTGGGCAGGGTCTGACATTGTCCAATTCATCTCACAGAATCTTAAGTTCTGTGAAATAGTTATTCACATCTAATTCACCATGCCTTATGTCAGCTATTGATTGTTGTAATTCAGCAATCTTGATGAAATTCCCTTAAGAGAATCTTTCCTTGAGTTCATCCCAAACTTCATGAGCTTTGTCTATCCAAAGGATACTTTCAGAAATAGAAGGTGAGATAGACCTAGTGATCCATGATATGACTATATTATTAGCCCTTTCCCATGCTGGATACGGAGGGTCTGATTTGAGAGGCATCTGAATGGAACCATATATGAAGGGAATCTTGTTATTGGAACCGAGACTCATGATCATGGATCTTGCCCAATGGTGATAATTTTCACCATTCAGCAAGGGGGAAACTAAAGCAGTAGCTGGGCTTTCTGAAGGATGAACATAATAAGATGATGTGGTGTCTTGCGATGGGTTTGGGGCATTCATGGTTGGAATGATTGAATCCATTGAATGTAGCAGAACTCTTTTGTGAAAAAGAGCTCTAATACCATATGAGAAAAAGAAGTATGAAGAAGATGAGATCACAAGATCTCAATAAGGCTTTGAATTAATAAGAAACCTTTTATTGAATGAAGAAGAGAAAATGAATGGATATATGAACTCTTCAAGCTGAATTGAATTGAATTATCTAATCTAAATTAAACCTATTTATAGAAACCAAAAACTAACTAACTCAACTAACTAAAAGAACACGTGCTAAAAGAAGAAAGAAAAATAATAAACTGTGAAACTTGTGTAACAAGTTATCGGGTTGAGATGCATAATCAAGAGTGCCAAAACTGCTATGGCCCATGTTGTTTGTATCTTGGCCAGCCAGAGTTGGCCTAGTGTGGCCAAAGGTGTGCATAGCCTTATTGTTGCTTGATGTAGCCCTGCTAGCCTTATTGCTGCTTGATGCAGCCTTGCCAGTCTGGTGCAGATTCACATCTAGTGCATTCTTGCTGATCTGATTTGGCCTAGACATGTTCTGATGTTTATTTGTTTTGTTGTTTTGGCTTGTGACTTGATGAATATTGGCTAATAATATTGTAAACAACTTATATATTTATGTATATATTTCTTATAATCATATATGATACTTTAAATAATTAAAACAAAAAGAAAAATTATAATAATTACAAATTTTTTAAGGTCCCTTAACTTATATGGAATCAAATACATTATTTATTTTATATTGTGTCTAACTCATGTGTCCAAATTTTGTGATTGCTCAAAATATATTAATTCCATTACAAAGTTGTTGTAATTTGATCAATCATAAATCGATGTCCTGCATTTAGTATCTAATATTTAGCAAACACACTAAAAATTAAAACGAATGCTTACTATAGTAGCACTGGTTTTTATAAATTCAAGTGAAGTTTTCTTTTAAAAACTAGATTTGAAGAGATTCTCTTCAACTTGAAAAAGGTATTATATAAATTAGATTGAAATTTGGAATCTTAGATAACAGAAATTAAGAATAAGAAATTGAGTTAATTAATCTAAGGTAAATGTATACTCTAATTTTTTGAAGAGAGCGAATAATTATTTGTCTGTGTTGTATAATTTGTTTGAATGGTGCAACAGAAAACGGTGACACAAGTGTGGATTATATTCCTGGGCTCCCATCAATTCGCCTAGCTGATTTCCCATTTAACGATGAAAGCTTAGGGACCAGAAGATTATTGGAAATGACCCTGAATGTTGTAGCATGGGTTCAAAAAGCTCAATATTTGTTATTCCCTACCATATATGAACTTGAAACACAAGCCCTAGATGCTCTTAGTGCTGAGTTTTCTATACCCATTTACACTATTGGTTCTGCTATACCTTATTTTGGTGATGGCAACATTGCATCTTTAAGCACCAACCATGGTGACCATGATGGCTATTTACATTGGCTAGACAACCAGCCCAAAGCATCTGTGCTATACATCTCACAAGGGAGTTTTCTTTCAAATTCAAGTGCACAAATTGATGAAATTGCAAATGGTTTGAAGGAAAGTGGTGTTGGGTTCTTGTGGATAACTCGTGGGGAGAATTCTAGCTTGAAGAAGATGAGTGGAGATAAGGGTCTAGTTTTGCCATGGTGTGACCAAATGAGGGTGTTGCTACACCCTTCAATAGGAGGGTTTTGGAGTCATTGTGGTTGGAATTCTACAAGAGAAGGTGTGTTTAGTGGTGTTCCTTTTCTTACTTTTCCAATATCACTAGACCAACCCATCAATAGTAAGATCATTGTGGAGGAATGGAAGGTTGGGTGGAGGGTTACCAATAAGGTTAAAGGCAACATTTTGATGACAAAAGATGAAATTTCAAGCATTGTTAAAAAATTTATGGATTTGGATAGTGATGAAGGAAGAGATATTAGGAAAAGAGCCAAAGAGCTTCAACAAATATATCAGCTTGCAATTGCAAATGGTGGGTCATCAGAAACTGATCTGAAGGCCTTTATTAGGCAAATAATACAAGCTGCCAAGCCATAGAGCAAGATGTGTGACTCATTTTAATTCTCCAATAAAAGAAGACTTCAACTCTTCTATGGTTTGTTTCATTTTAATTATCCATTATCTTTTAGTATTGTCTCATTTTAACTCTCCAATATCTTGAAGTAGGAAGACTAAGCTGTTTGAAAGTGTTGGTATTTATGTTGAAAAATGTACTTTATTATTTTTATCTGTTAGACATTATTTAAATATATGTTACGGGAACTTTGACATGTATGATATCAAATATTAGGGGACTAAAAATTAAGGTTTTGATTATTGTGATCTCGTGGTCCAATATAAGAAAACCTTCAGTAAAAGTAGTAACGTAAGCATGAGACTTTTTGGTAGTACCGGTGAACCAGATGGCCTTTATGTTGCGATGGAATCTGGGACGGAGGACTCGTAGTATCTCTCTAGATCTGGGCCAAACGACTTCGTCGATAAGAGCTCTTGGGAGTCATCAGCCTGTTATCCCCGGCGTACCTTTGATCCGTTGAGCGAGAGCCCTTCCACACGGGACTCCCGGATCACTATGACCAACTTTCGTCTATGTTCGACCAGTCGGTCTCATAGTCAGGAAGGGTCGACGCTCTCCTTTCAAGAAAGCTGGGGTTTTGGGCTTAGCCTACCACCTTTATCTGATATTACCGTGGGAAGATACTTTTTCATTCCGATCGCCTGGTAAATGTCGGAGATAGCCGGATATGAGATATTTGTTGAGAATAATAATCACGAACTCTAAAAGATTGACATTTGTTAGAAGGGCAATTATGAATTCTAAAAGAGATTAATTCTTTACATAAAATGCGAGGAAATACTATTGGTAGTACCAAAAAAATCAGATTCTAAATCCTCTTTATCTTTCTGTCGTCTGACAAAATTGATGTAGATGTACATGTTTAGAAGTAATATCTCACATTATTTGCCTCACTCCTTAGTTACTTTGCATCTACTCCTTGTGCATATTTCTTTTGGATGCAGTTAGAAGTTGCCAAGGCCAAATTAGTCTATTCTTATTTCTTATGGTTATCATGAAGATAATAGGATAGAGCCTTGGCTTAAACATGCTTGATTCTTGGTTGGGTGGTTATGGACCAATTCTTTGACAAGATTTTCATGACCCCATTTACATCATAATATTCTTTTGTGGTTGGGTGTATACTGAAACCGAAAAAATAATAGTTAAAACAATTAAATGTTGGATTCCAAAATATTTAATTAGGGAAGAATTGAAATTATTCAACAGATTATTTTAACTATTAATTAATCAACATTATGTTTGAATTTCTGCTAAAAACATTTACATTTTGTTGACAGGAAAATAAATTAATAATATTCACAGCATTTAATTAAAAGATTTCAATATATGAAAATAAATAAACAAAACGTGGGGGAATATTTAGTGGAAAAGTCATGTTCCTCCTCATTGAGAAAGCGAGGAGGTATGAAAAATGACTCAATTATTTGTTGAAATTAGTATTAGATATAATCTCGACTTCAAGTTGGACATTGAACTGAAAAATATTTTTAGATATTATATAAGATTTAACCAGATAAAAAATATTATTTAATTAGATAACATCATATATATAATTAATATTGTAAATAATTATAATTATATTCAATTTTATATTTTTTAGATTGGAATTTCGTAAAAAATGGGAATAACTTCTTCTCATTTTTTATATTTTAAGTAAACTGTTAATTATCCATTATTGGCATCTCATTAGTCCTTTCATACATTTGCCTTTTCCTAATTTTCTCCATAGGTACTTATTAAAAATTAAAAACAATAATGGGATCAAAACAAAAATCTTCTAGAATTTAATTTCTTTTGGATTTATATTATGAGGCGAAAATCTTTAAGGAGAAAATTCAGGTTTGACTTAAAAATAATATTGATATTTGATTATTCTATATTAAATTTTTAAAAATGCTATCTTCTTAGTTCTATCAAAGCCCAAATACTTGGCTGAGGAGGTTTAAACTTTAGAGGTTATATATCAGTTTTGTTTCTCTCTCTTTTTCTGCTTTCTTCAGAGTAATGGTAACATTAACATAACATAGCTTATGATCTTCCCAATCAATCCATGGCATCACTTTGTTTAAACTCATTATCACTTCCACCATCTTCTCAACCTCGCAAGCTTATTCAAACTTCTCTTTCTTCTTCTTCTTCTTTGATTATTGATAATAATAATAATAATAATCATAGCGCCACAAATGCGTTGAAACCTATAGTTGTTAATGGAGACCCACCAAGTTTTGTTTCTGCTCCTGGTCGAAGAATTCTCGCTGGTTTGTCTTTCTTATATCAAGTTTTGTTTTTGTTGCATCTATTTCTGTGTGCTCCTTGTGTTATTCTTCTAATTGATCAATTAATACTGAGACATTAAATATTTAATTTAAGTATCTTTTAATTATGTTTTCTGATCAATCAGATTAAATGATAGATATTGTGTGACCACAAATTTCATACTTATATTATACCATAGTCAGTGATTGTAATTATATATTATATTTTTTTTGAAACCTCGGGAACAGTCTCTCTGCTTTGGGTAACGCTGGTAGGTTGCGTACCTCCCTGGACCCCACTAGGTGAGAGTTTCGTGTATTGAATCACCTTTTTGTTTTGTTTTTTTTGGTTGTTGGCTTAGAATTATATTATTTTCCTGATGATAATGTGGATGATATGGCTGAATAGTTTTTTTTTAAGTTTGTAAATGCAGGTCAATAATTCTTCTAGTCAAAGTTGAACTGAAGTGTTGTTGACCTCTGACAAGATGATGTGTAAATAAATATCTGTCTCAAGTATGTTTTCGGAATCTTTATCATGTGATATGATCATATGAAGCAAATCTCTGCTCTTCAATATTTCATGATGGAATAGATAGGATAAAAATGCATTTCTTTGCAACTAACTGTTTTGTTTATTTTCTATTCCATATCAGTAACTAGCTATATTCTTAATTTGATAGCCTAAGATTGTGGAAATAAAGTTCTGTTAAGTGATAAGGAGTTTCTGTGGACTAGATGATGGCCAGTGATTTACTTCACTTTCATTATCTATGATGCCGTGATTGCTAATAGTTTTCTGACCTACTTTTGATTTTTATTGCGTGTTGTCGTTTGCGTCTTACTGTGGCTCTTTTTTTTTGTGAATAGTTGGAGATCTACATGGAGATCTTAAGAAAGCTCGATCGGCGCTTGAAATGGCTGGTGTATTGAGCTCAGATGGTCAAGACTTATGGACTGGTGGAGAAGCTGTATGCTTCCTGATTTTGAAAATGGATAGTTTTTGTCTTAATTGGAACAACTAGATGCATATTATTTAATTTAATGTAGTTAACTTGTTGAAAATCTTAGTTTATGGAGTGTTCAAACATGTAAAAATGAAATTAGGGAAACTTTATTGTTCTAAACTAGCTTCATTAGTAGCAAAAATAAAAAGGACCATCAGCATAGTTGAGATATTTTAACATGTCAGTAATTTACTTTTCCTACATATTCTAGGTATTGGTTCAACTTGGAGACATTCTAGATCGAGGTGAAGATGAAATTGCTATCTTGTCCTTGCTGAAATCATTGGGTGAACAAGCAAAAGCTGAAGGTGGAGCTATATTTCAGGTTCGTCGGTAGTCACTTGAAACTTAAAACATCTTTGATCACTGATATTACAAACTCATAATGCACTCACCTTTAACAGCTTAATGTTAAAGACAAAACTAGCAAGGTGATGATAGTTCCCTACGCATTATAGCATGGTTCCCTTGTGACAATTTCTGTTTTCACTTACATCTAAGCATTAAGTAGAAGTTATCTATAAAATCTGAAGAACCTGATTGTTAGTATTTTTTCTTGTTTCTTTTTGTTGAAGTAATTTTCTATAACTGAATCTGCTTCATCTAGGTAAATGGAAATCATGAGACCATGAATGTGGAAGGAGATTTCAGATTTGTTGATTCTGGGGGATTTGATGAGTGTGATGGTTTCGTGGAGTATATCAACGCGTCTGAAGATGCCTGGGATGAAACTTTTACTGGTTGGCTTGATGTCTCTGAAAGGTGGAAAGAAGAACGGACAATGTCAAGAAGCTATTGGGGTCCTTGGGATTTAGTGAAGGTATTATGGGTTTCTGTCCCCTTTTTATTAACCTTTACTTATTTAATTCATTACATATTTTTATTCTCTTTCAACATATTTGTTCCTGTTTCAAACTGCTTCGGTTGAATTACAATAAATGTATGTCAACTCCCATGGCATTGTTCTAGTGGTGTAAGGCCTTGCTAGATCCCCAGAAAGACCAAAAGATCAAAGGTTCAATTCCTGAGAGCGACACTTGTTGGGAGGGACAGCTACACACCGGAAATGGATTAGTTCTTTACTCATAAGATGAGTGGATACCCTTAGTAGTACCAAAAATATATATTAGAAACTCATCCTTTCACTGTTATGATTTGTTGGTTACAAAAAAATTTGTTTTGCATATTTAAAACCGCTTCTAACCCTTCTTTTATCAAATAGCTAAAGAAATAAAGAACCTATGTATCTCATGAGGAAACATATTCCTCAGGGATTTAGAGCATTATTTGACTAAGAAGTTCTGTATGGTTGAGAGATCAGCCATATGATATAATCAAATTCAATTCTTATCTTATTTTGGTAAGAAATTTATTGTAGTATATTAAATTCTAACATTCATTTTGATGGAGGACACCAAAATCTACTGTGGTCCAAACATAGACAAGTATACTAAACACGATACTTTGAACTCGCTTTAAGAGCTTTAGATGATTTCGAATCATGAAAATTGTCCTCTTGATCAGAAAGCTAATAAAGGGGAATACACTCTATAGGAATGGGGAAGCCCAAAGCATAGGAGATGTGCAACAAATGGGCTAAGCGAAGAACCAAATAAGTGTGCTTGACAACACATCCTAAAAACTTAAGGCATTAGGTCTATGGGTCTTGTCCCTTATGTGCACTTGAACTTATCCATTACTTTACTCACATAACTCACTTGGAAATTTCATTTTCATCAGAAGAATGGATAAGCTCAAGTGCATATCAGTGACAAGACCCATAAACCTAATGTCTTAAGCTTTTGGGTCAAGGTGTAGTGTCAAACTCACTTATATGGTTCTTCGCTTGGCCCATTTGTTGCAGATCTCCTGTTCCTTTGGTTCCCCCATTCCTAACATGCTCCGACCTATATGATTATGTCCTTGTGTTTGGGATCATATAAACATAGTTTGTCCATTTAGAACACTTTTTTTTTATTTCATAAGAGAAGCTCTTTGTGGTTATAAATATGATATTTTATGGTTTTTCTAATGAACTTTTCCATTTATTAGGACAGAGGCAAAAGGGGGTCATTGCCAGATCAATCCTTTTTAGACCTGGTGGGCCACTAGCACGCGAGCTTTCAAGGCATCCTGTTGTACTTGTCGTCAATGACTGGGTCTTCTGTCATGGTGGCCTTCTTCCTCACCATGGTAAATAATTTATGGCATTTTGATGTTGTTTAATTTGTGCTTGAATTTATAAGGAAGTATTATGTACTATAATGCTATAGTTGTATGTTTCAAATTTGTTCAATCTTTCTCTGATTCCAAATGCCTGATGATATTTTCTTCCCCTTCAATTTCCGGCAGTTGAATATGGCATAGAGAGGATGAATAAAGAAGTATCTGAGTGGATGAGAGGTCTAAATGAGAATGACAATACCCTTCCTTTCATTGCAACTAGGGGCTATGACAGTGTCGTTTGGAACCGTTTATACTCTAGGGACTCACCAGATTTGGTGGACTACCAGGCTAAACAGGTTAGTAAACTGATGTGATTATAATCCCTTTTCTGTAGTCTGTACTTAATTGGAAGGTCTTATCTGGCATAATTAAAAACGATAACTATCCTCCCCCTCCTTGAAACTGTAAACATTTTATGGTTATTGCAACTTACCTTTTTCTTTTCTACCAGATGCTTTACATTTAACATTCACTTTACCCTGGATTGATGTCTTCTTTCGTCTTCAATCTATGTCGTAAGGCCAAAAAAGAGTTAACAAACTAAAGAGTTCTAGGAACACAAATGTACTTCTCCATAAAAAGGATAAGCCAGCAAAATGTATTCTTCAAAACTAAAAACACAGAACACCAATACAAAATGATGACCCAGTATACGAGACTCTCACCTAGTGGAACTGACGAAGGTAGATGTATGCAGCCTTACCCTTGCAAGCGAAACGACTGTTTCTAGGATTTGAACTCACAACCTCCAAGTCACACAGGCACACAACCTTACCATTGTGTTGAGGCTCACCCTCTACAAAACATCACCCAATCGACAAAAAATATAGGAAAAAGTGACTTGGTGTAACAAAACAGAGATAATGTAACAAAGATGGAAGAAGTTACCAGGAAGGATAAACAACAAATAAATGGCGATCACTATAAATCATATTGCTTAGAGAAACATGAATCTTTACTAAGAGCCACGGAGTTGCAAATTTATTTTATGCCTGCAATTATGTCCCTCTGATATCACCAGAAATGCAAGTAGTCCCTTTCCTGGAAAGTTGCTTGACTCTTTTGCATAGAAGATTTTCATTGAATTAAGATTAAGAATAAGATCACTATACACTTTAGATTAAATTAAGTGTGAATAAACCCTGTTCACTTTAAAATGAAGCTCACTTCAAAAGTTTTTTTAGTGAAACTAAACAATATGATCTTCAGGTATCTTCCATTCTTGAGGAGACACTGCATGCAGTTGGAGCTAAGGCAATGGTGGTCGGGCACACTCCTCAAACTATAGGTGTAAATTGGTAAGGGAAGTAAACTCTTTAGCATGGTTTAAAATAACCTCAAGTTGTTGCAATCTTTATATGGAGTGATAATTTTAATTTATACATTGGTATATTATTTGGGCTGATTACTTCTATTCATTAAAATCAATTCTTTGCTTCCTACAGTAAATACAATTGTAGCATATGGCGCATAGATGTTGGAATGTCCAGTGGAGTTCTTAATTCAAGACCAGAGGTAAAAAAAAACCCGTAGGCCCAGCATGCATGTCCTTGTTTATGATCCACACTTAATAAATTTCTGTGGTTGACTTGATAGAAGTTAAATACTTTGTATTATTTATTAAATGTTATAAGAAACAACCTTGTGCTTCTCAACTCTGTCAGTGCGCACTTCCCATGTAAATAAGTAAATTTGATTTATCATGGTTCATGCTTGAGTGATAATGTTGATAATAGAAAATTGTTACCATCTGGCAAACATATTATATCGAGCTTGTTGGATGGGTCAAATCATGTGTTCTTACTTTGTCAACACCCGTTCTATGGAGTCCTGATTAAGTTAATGGTCTTGCTAACCAGTGCTCTAAGGATTCAAGAAATAACAAGGTTTTATGATAAAACTAAAAATCCATGTTTCAGTTAGTTAGCTATACCACTTACCTATAAAAACTTCCTCTTCTTGATTCCTAAACCAGTGCCTTGGTTAGTGTTCTCCGAAGTTAAAGTAGTATATTGGCATTTACAGTTGACCTCATATTTTTCAGGTTCTTGAAATTATAGACAACACAGCAAGAGTTATAAGAAGCAAAAGGGACAGCTATATTGAACTCCAGGCTGCTGCATATACTTGAGAAACAAACAAATGGTTTATCAGGTATGTTGAATTACAACTTGTTTGTCGATTGAATATTGATTGCTCTGTTACAAATTCAATTGAAGTTTTGAAAGTAATCTTTATTCAATGACTATAAACTTTGGTGTAGAATTGAAGTGAATCATGTAGATTTCATGGCAAAAGGATGGTAGAATCTCACATTATGTGATTATTAGGACGTCTGAGTAGAAAACTATTTGAAGCCCTAGCTGCCCCCATTGAGAAGTGTAGATGAGATGGAGGATGACCTAAATTCGTAATAATTAGAGATAGAAAAACCATAAGTGGGAAACCATTTAAAAAGAATTAGAGTTAAATGGTATGGAGACATGGCATAATAAAATGATATTGTTTTGTCTATGTCGTTTATCTCATCTAGTGGGGGAAAAAATTGGTAGTGGTTGTTGTATGGGATTTTACTAAGGAATGAAATGAAAATTGTTCCAATTACAAGGCCTTGTTCTTGATGGATTGACCGAACCTTTAGCTTTTGATAGATCCCAATGTCTTCCTTTCATCCATTTAGCCAGTATTACCTAGTGGGAAAAGGCTTGATTGCTGTTGCATTTGATGTCAACTGCTAAACTCCTATCTGAGTATTATGGATGGGGCTCCTGTTCTGCACTGTGGTAATTCCATATTTCCGGGTCATAATTGTAGGAACTTGACGCATGTTTCTCTCGCCCTTACCCTTTAACTCCTTGAATGTAAAACATTTAACAGAAATTTGTTATCTTAAAAAGCCTACATTACATAGTTTTAATCCCATGTCAAGCATGACTACCAAGGAAATAGGCTACAGAAATATAAGGGTCGTTTTCATTTTTCTCCTAGATGTTTTTTTAATCTGACTATATCAGAATGCAGCTTTGAACAGTGTTACAATCTCCAAGTTATTTTGAACATGGCGTGGTCCTTGGTGACCTCTTGTAATTATAGTCCATGTATCACATGATTCAGCTATTACTATATACTGGAGAATCATAGTAGTGCTTCAATTTGATGTTTTGTAACTAAGTATTTCAAAGATTAGTGATTTAGCCGTAGCTAAAAGCAAAACCACACTAATATTATTGCAAACTGTGCTTGTTAATTTTTTTCAGGAAATGCAGGCACCCAGCTAGTTAAGTGCACCATTTACAACTTACCTATTCAGTCACTTGTTAGTTGGTTGCTTTACATCAAACTTTTGGAGACTGGAATAGCCCATCGATTTTGGCTCAAAGGGTTTTATATAATATTACCTTAGTGATACAATATTTCAGGGCATTATGTACCAAAAACAACTATGGTCCTTTCATACATATTTATAATCAGATATGTTAAATGTAGCCTCTGCTAGTTGCTTAAAATCGAGTTGAATGAAAAAAGATATTGTTTTGCTGTTCAGCTTCATCTGACTGCATATAGTTTGGCTTCCTCAAGTGGCTCTTTAAATAATGATATAGTTCTGATTTCAAACTCTTCAAAGAGACATGGAGCCACTGAGAGATAAGGCTCCTGCATTCTTCATGTTAATAACTGTCATAGGAACTTAACTAGTATAAACACTCCAATTTATTATTTCTTTTTTCCATTTCTTCTCAATTTACTATTACTAATAAAAAACTCATTATTAAAATCAAAGTATGAGGGGAACCCCAGTTATCTTACTGTAGCATGTTACGTTCAGGTAATGGAATTTACCGCTTACCTTTTTAAAATTTCCATTGTTTTATTAAAAAAAACACCATAGGCTTGGCACCCAGCTCCTGTGCATCTTAACATAAAAGAACGCATGACAACAGTCATTCACGTTTATGGTCAAAATTATCATAAAGTATATCAGGGAAAATAGGGAGAACACAGCACATAATCAGCATGATAGCCTAACCTGCATGACATCTCAACGGTTGATTCAATAACAACCAAACCTTTATCCCACTACATAGAATCAATTATATGAGTCGAACGATATCATAATTCTCTATTATAAATCACGTCGTTAACAAAACATTGATCTTTAAACAATTGATTAAGGGAAAAATAAATATTGACCAACAATAGTTCCCTCACAAAAATAAAAAGACAATAATAGTTGGCTGGAAAAGACACTTTGAAGTCTAAAATATTGAATAATGTTTGTCATAATTAAAGCGTACATTGTCATGAAGCTATGGAAAAAGTTTCATGATTTATGAGATGTTTTCATAGAATCTTCTGTCCAAATGAAACTAGCAAAAAGCTAAATAAAAAAAGATAAATCAAAATGACTCTTGACGTGTACAACAACAAAATGAATCCTAATTTGACATATAAATCTGAAGCCCTCTTTATAGTATTTATTCAGAACTCAGGACTTAAGAAGGCTTGCTATCTCACACCCCTATCTGAAGCACTATATCAATGTTGACAAACACAAAATCTGTAATGGAACTGATGAGTGGAGAATTTTAAGTCAAATATTATTATTTAAGTGACAGTTCCAGTGTCTTTCTGCTGATTGAAATCTTGGAAAAAGGATTTTCCAGCTTCATATGTAGACCAGCAGATAGCAGCTGCAGGAGCATGAAATAGCATTCTCGGAATCCATCCTCGCATAAGCCCTTTGTATCCATCCTTTCTCAAAATTGTTTTAATAACATCTCCAATTGAACCACTTTTGAATCTATCACATCCGCAAACACCCTGCAACATCAACCAATGTCAAGATAAAAGCAATCCAAGGAATGGAAAGATGTGGACTATGAAAAGTTAGGGGACATGTTTACAGATTAGATGGGATTCATACCAAACACCAGGTGTCTGAAATATAATTCAACGCATTTTGCATTCTAATAATTAATATTCCCCTTACCCAAGTACAGCTGGGAGGAAAAAAAGTCTGAAAAACGAACTAAATGCAGGAAGGCTGCCAATTTCTCTCGAATCGTAGATAGTAACACCCTTCAAGCAACAAAGACCCAAGAACACAACTTCATTGTGAAGCACCTAAGGCCAGTTTTGATCCCTAGTGAGTCTCAATACTCCAAACTCAGGCCACTATTAACCATCCCTTGACCAATCTTATGACCTCCATTTTAACGATTAACCAAGCCCTATACCAAATAGGGTTGGCAAGATGAATCAATTGAAGGCATTAGACTCGATCAAAAACCAAAATTCAGTAAAACTATTCATAACAAATTGTTGCTCTCCTAAAGTTTTCTAAAGTCACCCTCTACCTATTTTATCTAGACTATTTTCCATTTATTCTCTTTTCTAACAAAAGCCTCTCTAGAGCCGCTTCATGTAAAACCTCAGAAGCACAAAGAATTTGTCCATGGAACTAACATCACCAAAAAGTAAAGTGACCATTACATATCTAAGTGCCAGCAACTTATAAAGGATATGAAAGTTTCATGAAATGTGCTTATTACACTCACGAGTTTGATAAAATACTGCTATCCACTCCTTTATTGACTTCTAGAGATAAAAAACAAGATTTTGATAATGTTAGTTAATAGTTTTACAAAACAAAACCGACAAAGACCTCAAAGAAGTGAATTACCTGATTGTCAAAGTAATTTTAATCACTTGCTGAGATGGTCAGAGTTAATTAATTAATCAATAACCATTTGACAAATATAACCAACCAATAGTATACCTATACTGCTATACATATCCAAAGAAATTGAATGGAAACTGTCATCAATTCATAGTCTTTCACTCTAAGCTCTGAGTGATTCATTAGTTAGAAAATTCAAATTGGTTAATTTTTAGTCTGTGAGGTCAGTGTGTTTTTTGCTTTCTGTGTCGTTATGCTGAACATTAATCAATTCAGAGTCTAGTAAGCTATATAACAGTAACAATTTGATGAAAAACAACAAATAGTGATTATAACTATGATTATACCTGACACTGCAATTGAGTTTTAACAACATCGAGCGGCGTTGTAACCACAGCAGCCAAAGCACCAGAAGCAGCACCAGCCGTGGCATGAACAACCCACCGCTCATCATCAACACTCTCCGGTGACACCTCCATGAGGCCCTTCTTCGCAGCCTCATAAGTGGCGAAATGCACCGCAGTAAAAGGCGCATTCATCAACACCGTAGTCCTATACGACGCATAAAACGCACCAAACCCTTCCTCACTCATCACCCTCTTCACACAGTCCCAAACACCCTTATACCCACTATTACTCAACTGCAGCCTCTGCTTCACCATATCCATCGGCGTAAAAACAGCGTCACTCGCCACGGTGGCGCAAACGCCGGAAGCAGCGTGTGCCAATGAGTTATTAGGGTCCCCATTTGAGAAACGTTTCTTGCAAGTTTCGTAAACGGAGAAATAAACGGCGTGTGCAGGACCTGCGCCGAGGCCCATGGCAGCGATGCCGCGGTAAAGGGCGGAGGGACCCTCAGATTTGAGAATTGAATTTAGGGCTTGACGGACACTAACGGATTTGATGGGACATGATCCTAGGGCTTGCATGTGGGTTTTGACGGTGTCGACGGGGAACATGGCCATGTGTTCTATGCAACCGGCGACGGATCCGGCAATCATGAACTGCCAGAAGTGGAGGCCGTCGTGGGTTGACGGCGTTAATTGTTCGGGATGGAAATCGGGACGGAAATCAGGGTTTTTGAACTTGGGTGTTGCGTCTGTTGCCATGAATTTGGGGAATTTAGGTGATTAGTGTGTGAATTCGAAAAGGGATGATAAAAATTGAAACTTTTGAAGGAGAATTTGAGTGGGTGATTGAGATTTTGAGAGTTAGGTTTAGTGCCATAAACGGTTAAGGGGCACAAAGGGTTTGTTTCATATGAAGATGAAGATAGAAGGGAAAGGAGGGTGGTGGAAGAAGATTTTACTCTTTGCTATGCAATTGACTATAAAAGGGTAACAAATAAATATTTACTCTTCTACCAAGTTTATCTCTCAAAATTTTAAATTATATTTTTCAAATTCATATAAATCATCCAAATTATATATATATTATATGATTTGTATGAGATATAATTGTAGTTTTTTAAACAATAGTATAAAAATCAATCTTTATTCATTATTTTGGTTAGTAAAATATAATATAATAGTAATTTAAATGTTTTCTTAGAATTATTAATACAATTTGTAATAAACCAAAAATAATGAACATTGATTTGTATATTATTTGAACTTATTTTCACAATATATCATATTTATTTATCTCAATTACACTTATTATGGTTTTTTGTTTAAGAAATTATATCTATCTCTCAGTAGTTAGTCAATGTAATGTATATATATAATTATGTGTGATTTGTGTACGTTACAGGCAATTTGTGTAATTTCATGAGGTATAAGTATAATTTATTTTATTTTTCATGAAAAATTAGAACCAAAATGCTTGTATATTATTATTGACCTAAAGTGAATTTTATAAAATATATGACTTTTCTCTTATCTTGTCTGCTTTGTGAAGAGTGACCATGAGAATATTCTCTTTTACGTATACCCAGAGGAGCAAACAATACAAGAATATCCTTAAATCGTTAAGAACACGAGAATGAGTGCTTATGGATACTCATAGTTATAAATTACTCCCTTTATGACTTTTGAGTTTTGATCGTTTAACTTATTTATTTTTCTCAATTTGTCCTCTTAATTATTTTCCAATCTGATCCCTCAACTTTAATTTCAATTTCATGTTAGCTCCGATGTGTATTTTCTCATTACGTAACACGATTAGAGAGAAACAAGTGATATATTTAGACACATCACACATGTATAAAATTTAACGGTTATATAGCAAAAGTAAAGTTGGTGGACCAAATTGACAAAACCAAATAAGTTAAGAAATCAAAGATATCATTTTTGCCCAAAGATTAATGTCTAATGTTATACACAAGAATTAAAAAATTATTAACTCAAATAAGAATTTGATATATTTTGAGTAAAATATCTCTATATTATTTATCGTAATTAATCACAAGAATCATTTCCTACCATAAATTATACATCACATTAATGCAACTTACTTTTTGTATATGATCTCTTAAGAGATGTAGTCTAATTGCAATAAGCTTTGAGCGAATTCAAAAGAAAGCATTAGTGTTAGCATATTTATTTGATATAATTAAACTCAAGATCAAAATCTAGTACATCTTATTTCAACTTTGATGGTTGACAAAACTACACAAACAATCTTTTTATTATGCCAAGAAACTATATAAATATAATAAATAACAAGTACCACATACTCTTCTTATTCATCTTGTATCTCGAAAAATTGAAATATGAATACCCTAATAAACTTTATGAAATATCATCATAATATCACAATCCCATATTAAATGTGCCTTTAAGGTATTTAACCAACATTTTAGTGATTGTCATATGTGATTCTTCGGGATTAGTTTAATATTAACATATATACACATACATTAAATATAATATCAAGTCTAGTAACTATTAACATATCAATGAACCAAATAAATCATAATATTTAGTTATCTCAACAAAATTTCCCTTATCAGCTTTGTCTAGGTAATTTAACAAAAAGTAGTCATCGAGGTTGTTGCTTCTTTAGCTTTAATCATATAAAATTTCTTCAAAATCTCTTTGCAATATTTAATTTATTGATAGACAAATGTGATGAGCTTGCAATTACTTGATTTGTAGTTCCTAAAAAAATAAAAAAGGTTAGACATTTAGAACTCATTCTTGATAAGCTTCGAGAAGCTCTTACCCGAGATACAATTAGTAACACCAAATATAATATTATAAACATAATTTTGCTATAATAGAATATCATGTTTTATGAATAAAGTGAGTTGTATTAACATTTTTTCTTACAAAGCATTTTTCTAAAAGAAATTTGTTTAACCTATCATAGGAAAGATCTTAGAACTAATTTCAAACCACATAACACATTTAAAGTTTAAAGTCTTGGTTCGAAATTTTCATAACAGAGAGGTTTATCGACATGGATTACCTCTTAAATGAAACCATTTAGAAATGTACTTTTAATATTTATTTGATAAAGTCAAAAATTTATGGAAGATACAAATTCAAAAAGTACCCTAATAGCTTCTAATATCCCTAGAGGTGTATAGGTCTCATTATAGTTTATTTTTTTCTTCTTGGTTGTAACCTTTAGATATTAGTCTAGCCTTGTTCCTAATGAAATAATTGTGTTATCTAATTTATTTCTACAAACTCATGGTGAACCTATCATATGATGATTCTTAGGTCTAAGAACTAAGTCACATACCTCATTATGCTTGAATCGGTTTATCTCATCTTATATTTCACCTAATAGCAGCATCTTACATTTTGACTCAATTTGATAGATAAATTTAAAGACTAAAAAATTATAAATATTATGAATTCAACTGATAAGACTCAGAAAGGGCCCAATATTGATGAAGAGTACAATTCCATCAAGTGCATTATCCAACTTGAAAAACCACATGATGGATGCCACATTTTTTTAGGAAGACATAAGACTTTTAAGTTACATTTAATAAGTGTGGGTCTTTTGACCCACCAATAACTTAGTTATATTTTATTTCTTTATTTTGGACAATAAATTATTATGTATTGACTCTTTTGGAATAAGCATGTAATAAAGATTTATTATGTGGGGATGGGTTATATTATTTTCTTTCTTAGAATAAGGCATTGAATGGTCATGTAATATTTCCATCTTAGGAGAGGGTGTGACATCAGTTTGCTACCATAGGTGGAAGGTTCAACGCATTTGGTCTTTTCAAACCATAGAGGCAATCTCATCATTAAGAGCTCGTGTGATAATATTAATTCTTTCCATATATGAAGCAAGTCGTAGAGTATGAAATCAAATTCAAATACATGAGATTATGACCTCCTATATATGGATTAGGCGTGCAAATGACAAAGATTCAAATTTCAAATATGAAATTATTATTTCCATAATAAGCACAAACCATGTGGGGATTCAAATCAAGGAGATATTACCATCCCGAATCTCAAGTAATCTACATGGGATTCCAATGCACCATATGATTTATTTCCATAATGGGAACAAGTGGTGTGGGAATTCAAAAAAAGAAGTTATGTTTGAGATTATTTCCTTTCTTAGAATTCAATGAACCAAAACAAGTCATGTATCTATGTTTTAAGTGGTCGAGCCAAATCAAAGGGAAAGTCATCACCACGTGGAAGACAAGACTTTTATTACATGTTTAATGTTATGTTTTATTTTCACTTTATATGTAACCAAATCAACATATGAATGATATAACTTGAATATTATTTGGATTAAATCATTCATTGTTAGTTGAGTCTTGCTTCCGCAATTAGAACTTGTTGGAAGATGGTTTGTTGGAAGCTATTAGTATGAACTTTTGGGTGTGAAATCTAAAAAACTTTCAAGTCCCACATAGAAGAGTTTTGAAAAAACAACTCTCAAGTCCCACATTGGAGAGATGAAGATCTTGAAAAAAATAATATCATGTTATAAATAGAGGCATTCTTCCCTCATTATAACTTGCCCCAAGTTGAATACGCTTTCATTCAACTTTTTCTTTCTCCCTCATATTTTTTGATGATGCATTTCCGACAAACTTTCCCCCTTTCTTTTCGTGTTACTGAGAATTGGCACATGCAGTCAAATTGTGGGAATTTCGAGAACTGAGACTAGTAGTCAGTATTGAGAGAAAAAATTGGCACATGTAGTCATATTGTGAGCATTTCGAGAACTGACACTGGTAGTTAGTATTGAAGGAAAATAATTGGCATGAGTAGCCATATTGTGGGTATTTCGAGAATTGGCACTAGTAGCCATATTGTGGTGGATATATTCGAGATTGGTTCTTAGAGTGTAGTAAGAATTCGATATCAGAGATCTGAGCTGTTTTATCCTGGGGATGGCGTGATTAATAGTCTCCTTGCACATTTTGGGCAGTGCCACGAAATGTCTTAAAAGAGCGATATGGTCGTGACTCAGCCAGTAAATATTATTTTGTGTCATTTATAATTGTTACAAGCTACAATAACAAAAATTTTAAGACATTCCTACTTCAATGAGATTCATAGATAATATTACTAGACTAAACCACTTTGACCTGAGTAAACCATTTCAGTTTGATGAGACTAACTTCAAATAGTGATAATATAAGATGGAATTTGTCCTTACAATTAGAAAAATTACACACATTCTGAAAATCGATCTCTCAGTGCTGCCGGAGAAAGCAAAAAAAGAAAGGGATAAACTAGCTATTGATATAGATATATAGAATGAAAATTATTACACGTGTAAGAACTTCATTATAAATGGGTTATCAGCTGATCTCTATGATTACTACAACCCATAGAAGTCTGTCAAATTAATTTGGTATGCACTTGAGAGAAAAATATGATATTGAGGAAGCTGAGACAAAAAAATATGTTGTTAGCCACTACCTCAAGTATCATATGACTAATGATAAGTCAGTAGAGTCTTAGTCCAATGAGATATATAGAATTGTTCATGAAATCATTTCTAATGGTATGCCCCTAGAGAGTTAAACTCATAAAGCCTATGAATCTGTATTTGTTGGGTATGTTGTAAACAAGAAGACATGCATGTTTTATGACCTTAACACAAAAGTGATCATTGAGTCTAAACGATGTTGATTTCAATGAAAAAGAAGTTCATTTTTAAATTGAGGAATAGTGGGGAACATTAACTAGTCACATATATATGATTAGAGATAATGATAAAAAATGAAAGGTTTGAAATAAAACCTAGAAGAAATAAGTGAGCAACAATTGCTAGAGAATATAGATTTGATTATATAGTCTATATATTGGAGGAGAATCCATCAACTCTTCAAGAAGTTTTGACTTCTTTGGATGCTAATTTGTGGCAATAAGCCATAAATAATGACATGGACTATCTAGAGTCTAACAAGAAACACACTATTTTAGCTCAATCAACTATGAAAGTTGAGATTATAGCACTAGCAACGGCTAGTGAAGAAGCAAGTTGGCTGAAAAGTTTGCTTGCAAAGATTCCCTACAGGAAAAACTTATACCAATTGTGTTGATCCATTGTGATAGTACTACGACTATTTCAAAAATTGAAAACTGTTTTTATAATAGTAAGAAACGACAAACTCGTCATAAGCACAACATCATTAGAGAGTTACTCTCTACATGAGCTGTTAGAGTGAATCATATGCGTACTGAGAATAACTTAGCAAATCCTTTGACGAAAGGACTAGCAAGAGAGAAAGTCAACAATACTTTTAAGAGTATGGGGCTATTGTCCTTAGAACGAGGATCACTCATGATGGTAACCCGACCTAGCTGACTGAAGATCCTAAGAAATAAGGTCAATGGTAATAACAAGTTGTGAAGTGATATGAGAATGAGCATGCTATAAAATTATGAGAAGCATAATTCCTGCAGCATATATAAGGATGAGTTAAACTCTTAATGAGATCTATACTCCAATTGGAGTGGAGTACCTAGAGCATTCATTATACTGAGATAGACGTGCATGGTCCTTAACGCACAAGCTTTACAGAATACACCTTTGAAAAGGTTGTGTGTGGTTTAATGCCGGAGATAGAGTTCAAGACTATGAGTCACTCTAGTAAAATCTGGATCTTACTCACTATACAAAAGTTCAAGTCGAATGACACCTTTGTTTATGCACAATCTTATTGACACCACAAAAATTCTCGGAAATTGTTTTTTTAATTTCAAGTGGGGGATTGTTGGAACATGGTTTGTTGGAAGCCATTAGTAGGAACTTTTGGGTGTGAAATCTAAAAATCTCTCAAGTCTCACATAGAAGAGTTTTGAAAAACAACTCTCAAGTCCCACATTGGAGAGATGAGGAACTTTGAAAAAATATCATGTTATAAATAGAAGTTTTCTCCCCTCGTTATAACTTGCCCCGAGTTGAATGCGCTTTCATTCAACTTTTTATTTTTCCTTCATATTTTCCGCTGATGCATTTCCGACAAACTTTTTCCCCTTTCTTTCTGTGTTACTGAGAATTCGCACATGCAACAAAATTGTGGGCATTTTGAGAACTAACATCGGTAGTCAGTATTGAGGGAAAAGAATTGGCATGATAACCATATTGTAGACATTTTGAAAACTAACACAAGTAGTCAGATTGTGGGAAAAGAATTGACACGAGTAGCATATTGTGGGTATTTCAAGAATTTACACTAGTAACCATATTGTGGTGGGTGTATTCAAGATCGATTCTTACTGTGCACTAAGAATTCAATATAAGAGATCTGAGCCGTTTTATCCTAGGGGCGGCATGATTAATAGTCTGCTTGCACATTTTGGGCAGTGCCACAAAACGTCTTAAAGAAATCGACATGGTCGTGACTCAACCGGTAAGTATTATTTCATGTCATTTATAATTGTTACAAGCTACGATAACAATAGAACTTATCAATGTACCTTCCTTGTAGCGTTCATAGGCTTATCACCATTGATGTGGTGTCTTACCTAGTTCTCATCAAGCATCATTGTTTGTGGCGAACAACCTTAGCTTATCAAACACTTATGTTTGTGGCGCCTTCATCTTTTCAATCTTTACCATCTTCTCTTGTCCTAATCAAAATACAAATCCATTTACTCAAACACAACTCATTCATACACGTTCCATCTCACCAAAATACACTCATCACCTAATGAAGTTCATACAAATTTTAATCATCAATAATTCACAAATACAAATAGAGTTTCAATCAAGAATGATTGACAAACAAATATAACCCCTTCAAGGAGGTTTATATCATCAACTAGGCGTTACCACTCTTTTGTTGGTGTAGCCAATGACTTGTCCATAAAGTGGTATATTAACATCTTCCAAGTTTTTATCTTCTTTACCAAAAACCAGTTTATCTCTCAAGCAATGATAGATGCAACTTATATGCACTAATAAGAGCATTTTTAATCAAATTATAAGCTATAAGGAATCGAAGTAAAGATAATAAGGAAGGAGAAGCGAAACACAAAAATGTATATTAGTTGAACCAATCACCATCCAACATCCCATATATACTTGTATCATTTAAGGATTTTCCCCATTATATGATTTTCTTTGAGTTTTGTGAATACAAGTATGCTGCCAAAATCCTATATTGAATGCTAGACCTTGGACTAGTTGATCATCCACAACAATCTAACAATCACAACAATTCTAAAATGCCTTTCTTCTCTTAACCCATGGAGATGTATTGCTCCATAATCTTTTCTTCAAGAGACAATAATCTTATTATAAAATATTACATATCAATCGTGTAGATTAAAAATCAATGAAAAATGAAATCACATTCTAGAATCTCATATTGAGTCAATAATAAGCAAAAAATATGAGATTTATAGTTAGACAGGAAGAATGAAGATTTCACAAATCAATCTCACAAAAATTAGCCTACAAAAAGTTTTTATCAATTTTGAGTTTCCAGAACAGTTAGAATTATGAGAGAGTACTCAAAAAATGAGTATTTACATGAAGTGTATTGTTAATAAGAAATAGACTCATTAAAACAATTATGTTTGAAAACAATGAGAAGTTAATAGATTAACTTAGCATGATAATTGATTAAGAGCACCGGTGAAAAAAACTATGTTCATAGCTAAATAAAAACATTTTTATTCCAATTTCACTATAACCAATTTTGTGTTTATTTCACAACAGCGAACAAAATAGACACCGTTCTTATAGTTGAGACAACATTAAAAAATGAAAAAAAAATGTTAGAAGAGAGAGAAGAAATCAATATTAAATAAAATAAAGTAAAAGTGAAGAAAAATATAAATATGAGGTAGGTTTGAGAGGCCCGTTTAAGAACGGAAACAGAGTTACACTATTGAAGATGATTTTGGTTTAAGTCGCTTAAGTTGTTGGAATATGTCAACAAATATAAAATAATCAATGAGATCCATTTAAAAACGAAAAATGCTTAAGTTGTTAAAATGTGTCAACAAATATAAAATAATCAATAAGATCCATTTAAAAACAAAAAATGGGTTGCACTATTGTCAATGGTATAAGAGTTGTATAGTTATAACTATCATGACCTAATCATTAAATCTGTGAAATTGTTTTTCTTAATAACATATCTATTGAAGGCTTAATTGATTAACTTTTTTTTTTCATTTCAAAATAAACTGGGTTGATTATTCATGATACATTTGTGAGATTCATATATCTTAGGACTCTACCAAAATATATTAGACGACTTAAAATAAAAATATAAACTGCAAAATGTATAGATTTTATATATGAAAATGAAAATAAAATGTGTTTTATGAGACAAGAGCATTGCCATCCCAAATAGTAGGCTGAATATAATAGAAGTGAAGTGCACCTCAAAGGAACTTTGATTTAAAAAGTCATTGACTATAATTTGTTAGAAAAAGAAAGAGGGAAGTAAAAAATTAAGGATATCTCTTTTTCTGATAAAAAGGAAGTTATTAGATTTATTGCACAAATAACAAAGTCATAGCAGCATATAACCGGAGGGAAAAATTAAATATGTCTTGGTCCAACATATGTTCTTTTAATCATATCCCCCACTTCAAAGGAAAGCATATTCCACAAACTAATCCACTATATTTCACATCAAATTTGAGTCATTCAATCAATGATATGATGTTGATTAGTTATCTCTATTATCCCCATACCTTATTAATTATTCACTTTATCTAAAGTCTCAAATATCCCAATTGAAATACTAGTAATCACATCAATGGTTTGAGATAATAATATTGTGCACAAGAGCTTGTTTAGTGATATAAAGTTTTATTAGATTCTTGGAATGACTAAAAGATCAAAGATTCGATTCCTGAGAACGACACTTATTGGGAGGGGCAAACACGCGTCCCAAAAGAGATTAGTTTCTTCGTAAAAAAAAATGAAGGAATACACTTGATAATAGAGAAGAAAGATGGTGCAAGACCTGCAGTGTATATAAAAAACTATAGCACACGTACCTGCAGGGTCCTCCATAATGCACATGACATAGAAAAACACATTTAAACAAATTCAACAGCACATTTCATAGAGGAAACATGACGATACTATAACCAAGAAGACATGGTCCTCATAGGACAATTAAGAAGAGAAGAGGAAGAAAAAATCATACATATAATTTCAAGAGATAAGATACCAAGAAAGAAGATTCAGACAAAAGTAAAAGTACAATGGCAATGAAGGGGCACACTTGAATTGCCAAAGAAGAGGTAACACATGGTACCACAATACTGTTATTTTCCAAACATGGGTTGGCGTAAACCAAAGGGTGTAGTATATATGGTGACTTTACTTGACCAGATTTGATGTCTCAAAAAAGGTCCAAAATTCAGTTTCACAACAATAACAATAAAACAAAAATAATAAATATTTTAATTTTTTAATTGATATAATATATTTTTATCTGTACATGAAATGATTTAAGACATCAAATCTATGGTCAATATTTCGAACTATGGTTGGATCACTTAAGTTTATTAGTCCTTGTACATGTTAGCTTAGTAAGTTTAGCTTCCCTATGTTAAGTGAAGTAACCCTTCCCTCGAATGCAGCTACCCATAGATTTTTTATCCAATAGTTAAACTTTTTCAATGCAGAAGAAATCATGGATAGTTTGAAATGTGTTTATATACAAAAGAAATAATAAGTGAGAAATTAAGACAAATGTATAAGTATCATAGTATTCAAATTTTCTGTTCAAATAATTGAACTGAATAACTGGCTATTTAAATATGTTATTACAATCAGCCTACTATGTTATATATAAAAAATATTGAAAGTGGCAACAACTTGTTTTCAAATATATATCTCGAATATCTGTATTTGAGAAAGGACACTTGAACACATAATTTTACTAATAGGAAAAATTAAAATGAAATTAATCATGAAAATTTAAATATGTGAAGTGGCAACGAATATATCCAGCTTAATTAAGTGACCATTCTTGATGTGTATTTAAACTTTCAAGCTTGTGGAACCATTCTTATTTTTTTATCCTCTTGTGTCATGTGAGAGTGTGAAATTTTTTAGTAATAGAGGTTGTAATGTCTGCTGAATTTGCAGCTGAGTTTTAGGGGTGCAAATGCTGATATAACGAGTCTTAAAAATAAAGATGTTATCTCTTTGAGTTTAGTTTTAGAGGAAAAAAAATGTTTCCACGATAATGTATGAGTTTTATATATTGTTACTATATTATCTATTATTTATATTTAATTATTATTGATATTTTAAAAAAGTAATTTAAATGAACGATAAATAATGTAGTAACTATGGACAAAACCTTACCCTATAGAGATATTATACTCTTAGTTTTATTCTACATAGCAATTGCCTTTATACAACATTCTTTCACAATCAATGACCATATAGAAGGAAAATAAACGGTCATAGGACCCCATAATCTCTAGCAATATAAGTTTTGATGTGATTGGGAGAAGAATACATTTAAGTCATTACATAATGGCACCATTTAATTCATTATGCCAAATTGCCAATTATGGCAGCAGAGCAATACTGCAAGAGAAGATGAAAAACAGAAATAATATTGGTGACTACTAATGGAGATTATTAACTCATGATGATTACTACTTTTGAATCGTTGCAGATCATAAAGATAAAGCCACAGAAAGTGTTGGGGTAGTGAGGGTATACCCTTAACCATTGATGTAATGACATCTGACCCACCTCACTATTTCTATTAAATGTCAATGTTATTTAAAATATAATGTTATTTTGACAATTTGTAGTTGCTTTATTTAATGTTAGAATAGTTTTTTTATGTGTGTTTAAAATTGAAAGATGAAAGTAAAAGAAAGGAATAGTTTGATTTATTATTAAAGAAGTGATTAAGTTTAAAATGTACAAATAGCATTGTTACTGCTTTAATACTAACTTATTACCATAGAACTTTCACATAACCCTTACATGTGATAAATCATTCTGAATACACATTTTCCAATCTAATCTTCAAATTAATTTTACCCATATAAAATATATTGCACACTTACACTTCTTATGGAGGTTTAATTTCATCATACAATCACTAGGATGAAAGTCTATTGTTAAGGATAGAGCACATGCGGAAGCACAGGATTGAATCAATTGAGAACAAAAGAGAAGCAAGTAAAGGATAAAGAAAATAACACACAAGATTTAACGTGGAAAACCCCTCAGTGTGAGAGGAAAAAACCACGGGCGATCAAGAACAAAATTCCGCTATGTAAAAAAGAATAATACAAGAAATCCTCTTATAATGATGAGGACAAATGACAATATTTTTTCTCACAAATACTCTCTAAAATGAAAGAATTCTCACCAAGAATGCACTCACAATATATGTGTAAATGAAAGAGATGTTGTGTGTTGTGAAGATGATTTTGAAGCTCTCTATATGTGTCCTTTTATAGGCAAGCAAAGTCTTGGTATCTTGGATATGAAGCATTGGATGCTTGGAAACAAAGCCATAAAAGTGACATAAAATGCCCTTAAAGAGAGCCATAAAATAGTCATAAAATTCTTTTAAGGCATAGAAATGAGAGGCATCTAACATCTATATGGTGATCCATCAAGATATGGTCTCAATCACAATAATGCATCATCATTTGACAACAACCCGTCTATTTTTTCAATCACAAAAAATGTAACCTAGTTATGATTGCAATACTCACAAATATGATGTCTATAATCAAGATCGTCTCAATTTAAAATCATGGACATGCCAAAATAACTTACATATCTAAATATCAAGCACCATCCTAGTTGGACATGCCTTATATATTTGGTTGGGTATATTTAATTGTGAAGTTTCACATTGGATATAAGAAAATGAGTGAAAGAGTTTATAAGTAAAAAAGACTCGTGAAATTATTGTCTTAGTATTTTGGTTCAGGACAAGATGTCACTCGTGAATAGTATTGACAATTAGGGTTGTTCTGCACGTGCTTATACAATGTCCATCTAAAATAAGGCGAACATGGACATGTCCATTTTAAAATAAGGCATGAAATATCATGGTCTACCCGTCCTAAACATGAGCAAAATATGCTAGCAGGTCACCCTAAATAAAACATAAAATAATATATATATATATATATATATATATATATATGGGGAGGGATCCACTTACTCCCAATCATAGCTATCAATTCTAGGAAAATCTAATGATTTGAATCAGTAAGTAGATCTAAACCATTAGATAAAAACTTACTCTTAGAGTAAGTGGATCCCCGCTTTATATATGCATAAGTCATACAAAATAAACAATACACAATTTATATACAACATTACAACTATAATTATCGTAATAAACAATCATATAAATGAAAAATACATAAAAAAAATACAAATTATGTATATAAAATATATAGTACATAATATGCATATAAAATATAAAAGAAATAGTACATATGCTTATATATAATATACAAAATACAAATGCATATACATAATAAGAAAATGATAGTACTTTCTCATATCTGATATACAAATACATATAAAACAAATTGAACACACTTTTTCATACTTGACAAAACACATATACATTTACATATTTGATATTCAATATTTTATCTAGTGATGCCCGTAGGTTGCTCGTTTTGTCCATTTAAAATGTCCACGAACGAATAGGGCATTTTAGGGTATATGAACACATTTTTCATGTCTTACCTGCCCAATAAATATGAGCGAACCTTATAGGCTTTGCCCAAATTGTCAATAATACTTGTGAATATTCAATGTTCTCATACCTATAACAAAGTCTATGATGGTTAGAAGCTCCTAAGTCAAGAAGGAGTCCAACATATTTGATATAATGTATTATCATATTATACTTGGTATATTTCTCACTGTTAAATTAATATGTCGTTGTAAAGCAATGATGAGGAACTCAAGACTTTTTTTATCGGCAAAAGAGAATTATATTAAGAAAAGTTAATTACAAGAGAAGGAAAAAAGGAAGCAAAAAAAAAAAGACAAGAACCGATTACACAATGATAATAGAACAAAAGGATGGATTAGAAATCCAACCCGAGTAAGAAAAAGAATTATTGTCCATATGACAATTAACCCAAAACCAAGAATTAACTCTAGCAACTTCAAAAATCTTATGAAGAGAATGACTAACAGAGTTGAAAATAAGGTCATTCCTAGAAAGCCATATAGCCCAAATTGAAGTTAACCAGATGATACTCTAAAGTTTTTAACGATTGTTGTTTGATATCATGCCCACGTGAGTAGTAAAACGGTTTATGGGTTGAGAAGGAAGCACTATGTTGATGTTTAATCAATTGTAGAGGAGCTGCTAAACCGAATATGTGAGATTGCAAGTAAAAAATAGATGATTTGAAGTTTCTGCATACTCGTTGCAGAAAGGGCATAAAAGACCTCCTCCATTTGATAAAAGAACCCCCCCTCTTGTGAAGAGCAACCATGGTAGGAAGCCTATCCTGAAAAAGTCTCCAAGCAAAGGTATTGAGTTTTAAGGGAGCTTTTGATTTCCAAAGGAGATGAAGATGGTTGATGTTGAGAGCTGATTGTTGGTGATGCTAAGTGAGAAGATCGTAAGCAGATTTGACCGAGTACTGTTTAGAGTTGTCATGGCGCCATTCCCACGAATCAATAGCATTTTCTCGTAACATCCATTTTTGAAGTTCCTGCAAAAAAGAATCAATTAGATCAAGTTCCCAAGTAAAAAGATGACGCCTCCATCTGAAGTTCCAAATCCAAGTACCCTCAGACCAACTGTCTAACTCATTAATGTGAGCATTTTGATGCAGACTGGGTGAATAGAGTCTTCTAAACCTAGTCAACAAATTGTTAGAGCCAAGCTAGTTATCATGCCAGAATCTAATCTTAAACCCATCCCGAACACGAGGAGAAATACCATACCAAAACCAAAGGTTATTAGTAGTACCCCTAGGAGAGAGGTTGCAAAAATCCCTAGCCCAAGCAGATTTCTTAAGATGGAACGATCTAGATCCAACTCTCAAAGTAATAGCAAAGTCATGACCATACTTAGAACACAATACTTTGCACCAAAGACTATCTCTCTCATTAAGAAGACCCCAATTCCATTTTCCAAGAAAAGCAAGATTAAAAAGGTTAATATCTTTAACCCCTAGACCCCCTGGACTTAGGAGTGCACACTTTATCTCAATTAATTTTCTTATGATTTTTAGTTCCTCTCCAAAGAAAATCTCTTTGAATTTTTTGGATCGAGTTAATAACAATAAAAGGAACTTTATAAAAAGACAAAAAGTACACAGGGAGAGCAGAGAGGACTGCATTAATTAAGATGAGCCGACCACCAAAGGAGATATGATTCTTGTTCCAAGAAGAGAGCCTATTTTTCAATCTTTCAATAAGAGGCTTCCAAGTATCCTGTATTTTATGATTCACACCCACGTGGATACCTAAGTAAGAGAAGGCATACCCAAGTAAGAGAAGGCAGTAGGAGAGAGCTTGCAGTGAAGATAATCAGCCAATCGTTTGGTGTGATCCTGAGCAATATTTAAACCAAGCAATTTACTTTTGGAGAAGTTAATTTTAAGACCAAAGATAAGCTCAAATAACTGCAAGATACTTTTCATAGTCCAAATGTTCTGATCAGAGCAGTCACCAATTAGAATTGCATCATCGATGAATTGAAGCAGAGAGACTTCAATATTTTCCAGGCTCACCTTGTAGGGTTTGAAAAGGCCCTGAGAAGTAGCTTGTCGCATGAGACCAGAAAGACCTTCAATCACAATAAGAAAAAGAAAAGGAGAAAAAGATCCCCTTAACGCACTCCACGTTGAAGATGAATCTCCTTTATAAGACTGCCATTAACCAGAATAGACATGGTAGAAGGAGACAAACATTCCATAATCCAACCCCTCCCACCAATTAATATGTGCAGCGAGAGTATGTAAACTTTATATCTATTAATCCCATATTATTTATGATTACCAAGTTAGAAATAATCTGTGGAGCAACTTGCCCTTCCCACTAGTATTATAACCATAGATCAAACCATGGTTCTTCTCTAGAACTGAAGTGTGCTTCCATACCAACATCTTATGGATTACATATGAATTGTTTTGAAATAACTTTCAGTGCAGAGAATCCTGAGTTACCATTACAAGTAAATGAATATTTGTGAGTATACGTAGTGTTAGATAACTTCCGGGCAAAGTTACCACTACAGAGAAATTTAAGGTCATGTGCCTTTGCGCTTTGTGGGTTTCAACATTCAAGTCCACTCCATTCCCTAATCTCCGTCACTGTATTCAATTTTCAAGAAGAAAATATCGTACTCGACAGCGTATAAGGTAAGGAAATATACTATGTAATATATAAAAATCATTTTAGTCATTGAAAAATGTGGTTCTTTTTTGGAAAGAAAATTTAAAAATAGAAAAAAGTCTTCCCTCCACTAAGGCACTAACTTACACGCTGAAGCATTGAGCTAGCTTTTCAATTAAGCTGTTGCTTTCATGATGAAAAAGCTATTTTTAAAGAAAAATTGAAATCAGTGCCAAGTCCCTGACCTCAATAATAACGTACCTTTTCTTCTATAAAAGGCTTATAACCTCTCCCCCTTTCCTTAGTTACCAGTATTCACTAGCTTCTACCTTTTAATTTTCTCTCTTTCTCTCTCTGTGATATTTCTTTAGTAAGTTTTCAGCATAGCTTTTATGCATGTACATATGTTCTTATGCAGGGTTTGGTTCATGGGATTGGTGGTTGAAGAGAGTATGGAAGAATCTGTAAAGCTCAGGAGGGATAGCGCCATTATATCACAGACTAATGATTTAATCATATGATATTTGGCGCTGTCCATCCTGAGTTTCATGGCTTCTTCATATTTATGTTCTTACCACTTACCAGCACCACACACATGAAGAATGAATCTTTTTTGGCCTTTCTGTCTCTCTATCTCTCTGTCTAAATGGATTATATTAGCTTACTATGATTCACTCTGAATTTAGAAATCAACATGTTGATGATGAGGTGGATCAAGATATCTCTACTCAATTGAATTTCATTCTCTAACTAAACATGTGTTGACTAATGTTTCGTTCCTAGTTAGTTTTGTATTATCTTAGCCCTCTATCTGAGGCTGGCTAATTAGGTATATGCACTCTTTCTTCTTCTTCTTGGACTTTCAATTTTCTTCTTTCTTTGTTAGTAGCTAGAACTTATTACTTAGTTATTATTTAATTTGTGTTTCCATTTCTCACTCATATACACATCACAAGCACTGAAAAGAATATGCTGCATAATATAATTTAGATATATGTCCGAAATTCTAGTTGATTGTATCATAGAATTAATGGTTGTAGCATTCGGGGCTGAGTCCTATATATGTACGTACCTGTTCAGTGTTTTTTGGTTTAGAAAGTGTTTTTTTTATAATTATTTTTCTTCGGAAAATCTTGGGTTTTTTGTTTGAACACTTAGTTTTAGACATCATATATTCTCATATATTTATTTCTCTTACTTATTATCTTCTTTATATGAGCATATATATATATATATATATATATATATAGAATAAGATATTTCTAACCACTTTCCTTTACTATATATACAATACTCATTCACACCTACATCTTGTATACATGTTTGGGTGTTTGAAGGAGAATTAAATGAAAGAAAAAAACCAGTAGAATGAAAAGTAAGGGACGGAAGAGAAGTCACGTTTTCTCTGTCCCCATTGCATTACTTCCAACTCAATCTAAAGAGAGAAAATTTGCTTTAGGAAATGGAAAAGAAGTTTTTGCTCAAAAAAAAATTCAAGCAATGAAAACTTTAGCTGCTAATTCAGTTATTAATAGAATATTTAAAATATTAGTTAATTTTATATGAAACATGAAATATATGATACTTTTTATATTTATTATTCTAATATTTTCTACAAATCTTATCAATAAATAAAAAAAGTTTCTAATAATATCCCACTGTTTCGTCACGTCGTATTAACCTATAACTTTTCCAGTCTATTCACAAGAAGGAGAATGATCTCTACTACAAAGTTTGCTAAGCATATTTTGAAACCAGTTACTGTCAAATTGCCTTGACCAGTTGACTGATATTGTACACAAAAAGTGACTAGTTTTTCTAAGTAAAGCAATGATAAGTGTATATTTAACTGGCACAAGATATTGACATCTAATGCATAAATGTAGAGATTTATATACATTTGATATATCATCCATGATTTATTTATATTATTTGTTTTTGAAAAGTGTAATGCATATATATTTTCTCATATTTTAATATTTGTTTGTTCTGAAAAGATATTGATGAGTTAGGTCTGTGTTTAATGGTGCGTTCTGAGAGAGGAGGAGCAGTGATCTTTCTCCATCTAGGGGCTCATCTGAAAAGTGAAACCCTATTCCTTCAGTTCAGACTCTAGAGCTAGAAAGCTGCTATCTATTTCAGCTTATTAAGGGTTTGAATTTGATGAGCTAGTTAGTGTTTCCAAAATATTTGACTGCAACTTTTGCAGGTCATTTTCATCTATTATATTAATTATAAATGTTTGGAAGTTAGTTACTGTGCATGTTGACTCCTTATTTTCCAACTTGGATCAGGTTCATATGTTTGGTCACTTTCTGTTTTTACTACTATAATAATTTCATTATCTCCATCACTAAATTCCCATTAAAAGCAAAGTTAATATAAACAACACTTACCCATGTACACTTCTCTTTTTTTCACTCTAGCTAATGCTCCTTTTGCTCATAATCTTTTAGTTCATGATGATCAACCCATGCTAATTAAATAATATGAGTTTGGGTGACCTCCAAAATTAAGCCATCTTTACCTTTTCTCACCTTTCCTAATTTATTTTTGGCTTATATACACTTTTTCTTCCATAACTTTTGCTCATTTGTAGAGTGACTTTATTTTGATGGGTTTTGAACCTTAATTTTTTCTAATTATGTATCCTGAGGTGAGAGAGTGATATGATTATGTTAACTATGAGTCCCATAAGCTTTTTTCATTAGTTTTTGGACACTACTTGACAAATGGATTATCTTGCATAATGAAAAAGTTTGACAACCACAACTTCCTAAAAAAATGAGGAAACAAACTTCACACCAGTAAAAATTGAGAGATGAAAGAAAACTAAAGTTTAAGCCTTTATTTTTCCATGTTGCATATCAATTTCCTATTAAAATTGGACATGCAATGGGATATTAATATCTCTTTGGCCATTATGTGCTACTGTTGTTGTGTAGTATATATTATATTCATGATGGAGATTTCCTGTATGCATTGGTGTCTGTATTGGTGTTCTCAATGATGTACCAAGCCAATCAAAATATGTTAATTAATTGAGAAAAAAAAATATAAAAAATATAAATTAATATTTTATTTTATTTTGAGAAAAACTATTGGTTAAAGATATGGGGACAGGATATTTTTTTTGGAAAAGATCCTAGTCCTTATATTCAAGGCTTGTTTCAAAGATTTAGAAGTTTGAATCAACTTTAGGGTACAACATGTGTCTTGCTGTATGGGGACAAACCAACAAACTTTCTGTTAATAGATCTCCAAGCTTCTACTCTTATTATTGCATATCTATTATAGAATATTCAGAAATATTATATACTTTCATCTTCATTTTCAGTGGCCTAGTGGGTAATGTGGTTGAACAGTAATCCCCACCTACAAGTACAGACTTTATCTTTTAATGTTATTTCCAATTGTTTCATGACAATGGAGTTTGAAAATTTATGTGATTCCAAAGATGATACAGTACCTTGAAGTCAAGCTTCAATGGTGCTAAATATTGGTCAAATATAAATATAAAATGGAGCCACATGCATATATAATGTACTTATATTTTTAGAGTCTAATATATATGTATTGGTATAAAAATTTATATGTAATTAATGCACCAGCCATTATTTATTTGTATTACTTATATTTAAGTATCAATAATGATTAAGAATGAATTGTGATTAACACATGGATTATGCAAAAAAAAACTCTTACACTCATTTATTTTTTCCTCACATTTTTATGTATATGTTTACATCCTCTTATTTTTTGTAATTGATTTTAGAAAAAGATGAGTAGCTGTGATTGAATGATGTTGGTACCCTACAATATAGCAGCTAGCAAGAATTAATTTGCAGTGGGAGTGGTAGACCAAAATGATTATGCTGATAGATAATGATTATGATTTCTACTATTAGCTAGCTCAAACTTTTGAAGGGAAAAGAAACATTATCTAATTTATTTGTTTCAAGAACTTTTCATGAAATTAATCATGGAAAGCGCTGACAATATTTATGTATATTTTTAATGATTAATACTTATTTAAAAAATAGTTAAAAGAGTATTGGGTAATTTTAAAGAAGAATTATATAGAACTATCTATATGTTAATATTTTGGAAGAGTCAATTTAAAAAGTTTGAATATAATATTTTACATAAAAAATTCATTTGTGGTTTGATTCCTTTTCGAAAAAAACTGGTTTGTCATGGTAGAAATGTAATAATTGTTCGAATTGAATCACATATTTAAAACAATATTTTTATTAATTTATACAAGGTAAAATAGTAAAAGAAATATTATATTGATTAAAAATTATTCTCATATTTGGAACTTGACTTATTTAAATATATTAATTTTATTATCAATATTGAGAATTTTATTTATTTTAAGTTAGTTTAGTTGTTGTGTTACAAATTGCTTGTTTTAGAGGTTGTGGCAACACTGATGCTTGTTTTAGAGGTTGTGCAAATCAGCATAATAGACTTGGAGTGATTAGGGTTTGAAGAAATTTGAGAGCAAAAGCACAGTGAGGACATGAAGTGGATTTTGAGAGCAAAAGCACAGTGAGCATAGCAAGCAAAACAGAGTTCATCAATTGGCACCTTCATGCATAGGATAGATGCCTTGTTTCCCATGACTTCACTCTTGCTATAATCTTGTTGCAATTTATCAATTTGTTTTCTTTCTGAACTGTTCTATTTATTTACTATTTTCTGTATCCTGATGCCGAGTAGAGCTTATGAATTTAGAAATGATAAGAAATAAAAAGAGAAACTCTTCATAGTAATGGTAAGAAACCACAGAACTTTTTTTTCTAAATCATTACACTTACTCCCAATCATGAAAAACACTTAACATAACTCCTCAATTGTAGCATTCTCCAATTGCAGACAATGAAACAGCACAAAACAATGGCTGTCTATTAAGCTAGTATTTAAGGACTAGTAAAAATAACAACAAGACAATAGTTGAGGAACTTGAACTTATGACTAATGATGTTTTCTTCATCTTAACATTGTGGCAGATCTGCTGGTGGAGGTATCACTGACTGTGATGGCCCAACTCCGTTTTCGACCAGAAGCGCTGTTGCCAGACCCCAATTCAGATGTGAGTCTATGTGACAATGCAAGAACCAAATTCCTGATTTCCAACAATCAAATCAAAATCACACCCTTGGTTAGTAAGTAAGAATGCTATGCTATTTTGCTAATACAAAACTCTTAATGTTAGAAGTAAGGGTTCATATTTATGTACTCTTTTGTCATGTGCATACTCAAAGGTGTTCTGATATAAATTATGGTTAACTAAATTACATAACAGTTAAGTAGTTAACCATACATGTCTCATCACTTTTGGTGCAGTTACCATTAGGGGTATGTTACCTGGATTATCAGCCTTAAAACGAATGGCCACCCATCCTCCGGGAGGTGTTCCAATAGTGTTCCTGACAGGTGGGTCATTAAGGTTAAACCGGGCAGGATCTGTTGTTGGGTTGAAGTTGCCAAAACCCGAACCAACTACGAAGAAGTGGAATCCATGTACATGCATAGGGTGGTCCTCAGTTGATACTATATTTGTATCCTGCAGAACAATTTGCACATTGGAACCATACTTCAACTTGATGAGCTTAGTTCCCCGTGATGGTGTCCATAGACCCCGGGGCACATTGCCCGTATAATTGAATTGAATAGGGGGAACTGGAGGAAAGTCTGTGGTGAAGACTCCGGGTATGCGTTGATAGTAGGCTTGGTTTAAGGAGGTAGTTCTTGGGAGTACAAAAGAGACATTGTTTATGCTGGCTGCAAAACGGGTTCCATTTGGTCCTTGACACCGCGGACTATTAGGATTTGTGCAGTTGATCAATCCCAATCCCACTGTGAAAAATAGGTTCACATCAACATTTGTGAAGACTTTAATCTTGGAAAGACCTCTTATCCCAGCAGTGAATGCAGTTGAAGTGGCTGTATCATTGAAGGCTGGCAAAGCTGGCAATATTGGTCTTGAAGATTGTCTCTTTTGTTTATTCCGGTTCTTGTATTCAAGGATTGCAGTGGTGGTGGTGTTATCAAAAGCAGCATTTTGGGCTGTTTGATATGCACGCGCCGCCATGTAGTATCGACCCGGTGTCTGATCTGCAGAGACCAGGACATTTATTGTCTGACCAGGTCCTATCATAAGAACTCTAGTAGTTAATGGCTTTGTATAAGCAGCATCCATACCAACAACTGTCATAATGTGGTTGGCAATTGAAAAGAAAAGTTCTTGATTGAGTGCACTGTTGATGATTCTCAGTAGAATTGTCTCACCAGCATGTACTGGAACATGCACCGTTTCTGCATTGCATTTTTGTCAATCTTTTAGCCATTTTTATATCATTGTAAGTCATAAGAGAAGGGAAATGCATATGCAAATTATGACTTCAGAATCATTCCGAACCTCGACTAGAACAACCGTAGAGATCTCCAGGTTGACCATTAATGGTGTATGCAATAGATGTATTTGGAGCTGCTCCAGTAAATTGTGCTTGTCTTAAGAGAAGCATAGGATCTCTATCAAACCATTCCCCTGTGCATCATAACAATATAATCTGTTATGCTTTGTCATTGCTTCATAATAGATGAAATTCTCAGTAGTTTTTGAAGTGTTCAATATCAAGGAAATGTTCAATATCAAGGAAATGTTCAATTGAAGTGCACAGGAAACTTTAGAAGTGTGTTGAGCAGAATGAGTAATGGTTTTAGAGATGTACCAAGAAGGAGACTAAATTCTCTCTTAGGCATGGAGAAAGGATTAGGAGAACCCAATTTTGGATAGATGATGAAAGCTCCATAGACAGTGGCTCTTAGGAAACTGGTGTGAGCATGCCACCATAGAGTTCCTTCTTGGTTTTGGATCGAAAACCGGTATGTGTAACTTCCCCCTGGTTGAATGGGACACTGAGTTACATAACTAGGCCCATCTGCCCATGGATTTCTCAGCATCCTTAATCCATGCCTGATGCCCAGAAAATATAAGATTGTGAGGAAGGTGAATATCAAAATGTATCATTAGCATAGTCGAGTTTCGAGCTCAGCCAATCCTTATCGATCTGAGCTCTGGTTCGACTCAGTTCGGCTCGTTTTCAGCCCTAAGGAGTATTGTTCTGACTGAAGTGTGAAATGTTTATCATGAAATTTATGTGAGTATGAATAATGATGCTATTTACCAGTGAATGGAGATGTTGTAAGGTCCAGCATTTACTACTTTGATTGCAAGAGAATCACCATCTCTTGCTTCAATTGTTGGACCTGGAAATTGCCCATTAACAGTGAGTATATTATGGGTTTTGCACAGCCTCTTCACTGGAACAGTTTGAACCTATTTCAATAAATCATTGAAGTTATTACAATCACAAATTGCTTCAAACCATATATGAAAACTTATAGCTAATATTGTTTGAGTGATGCAAAAGCACTTACAACAAATTGATGGTAGTGAGTCTCTGAAGCTGAAGCAAGAGAATCAATGATAGCAAGTAGGCCTAGTAAGAAACAGAAGCAAAATAACTTGCATGGGAAGTATAAAGTCTTCATTGTTGTCTCAGAATTTGTTGAATTGAGTTATGTTATATTTGGTCTAAAGTTTAGATATTTATAGTGTGATAAAGTGGGAAATGCATGGATTAAATCTTCACAAAATTTTGTAAGAGAAATGTTTTGGGCATTATTTTATGAGTCAAACATGGTACTAAGTATTTTAGGATAGTTTGTCTAACCATAAAGAGGATTTGGTGCACCCACTAGCGCAATCAACTGTGAAACAGGTGCTAGATTACATGGTTTGGATGTATCAATGTAGTAGATGTGGAGTTGAATTACCAAATCTTCAGAAAGTGCTTGTTAAAATAATAATCATAGTTCATTACTAGCTCTAACACTTACCACAGTGATTTGCTATCCCAAAATAATCTCAAATCATGTCTCAAACTAATGACATTAAACCTTGTTTGAGAACAATGAAAGGATGTACATTTTCAGATAAAGGTAAATTTTTAACTTGTTTGGGAAACTAAAAAGAGTGACATAATAAATATGAAAACAACTTTTTATTATAGGCCCATCAAAACCAATCTCTCCCCATGTTCATTTTATCCATTGCCTTAGAGATAAACTATTTAACATATAACTAAATTAATTAAGGGTTGAGATCTCGTTCATTTTAAGAATTTGGATTCATGAATTTGTTAGATTAGTGAACCTAATATTTTCTCAACGAAATCACTGACTATCGATTTATATTTGACACGTAAAAAAAGGCTTCCAATGAAATAGAAGTTGTATCATGCAATTATATGGAAAGTGAAAGTAATAATTTAAAAACAGTGACAGTTGAGAAATCCCAATTGGTGAATTAATCTTTCTCACACACAGTTAAAAGGTTTGTTAAATTCGTCCAAAAAATATTGTGAAAACATCCCTCTCCTCACCAATTCAAACGCCAATATGTTCCACAGGATATGCTTTTGAGAATCCGAGACTAGATTTCCAATGTCTATTGTTATGTACTTATGTTGTCCAATTAATAAAAATGATATATTTTCTTATAAATCATTTTACATCATAAAAAAATATGTCATATAGTTTATTAATGGTTAGTTTACAAATAACATATATCACTTTTTATGATGTAGGACAATATATCATTGCTCTATACTAAAACATAGGAAATCTCAACCTAATAATAAAAAAAGGTGACTCACTACCAAAAATACTGATACTAATAACAGGGCAGTTAAGGTGAGGTTGAATTTTGGTTTGGTTGGGTGGTGATGAAAAGAGTGGTTCTGCTTAGTAGTACCACTTCATACATATTATTAGCTGAAACAGACATTTGTTACCCAAAAAAGACATTAACACCTTTACTCACAAAATACCTTACTCCTCAGGCAAGCTGAATAGAATTATGAAATCAAATAAGAGTGTAATCCAGCTATGAATGGGAGATATGAACTCAATTAATTTACTATACTTTCTTCAATGAAACCAGTTTTAATCATCAATCTAGGCACTACTTCGTTGATTAGCACACCATTTTCACATAAGCTGTTTAATAATATTTCAAATGCAGAAGGTTAGATTCCTTGACTTTAGGTATTTCCTTTATAAAGGGTACTATTAATTGTCATTAACATATTGATTGATTGGTTGCTCACCTTCTTTCTCATGTATTAGGTTGAGTGCCAGCTGACTTTAGAGTAATGCCATTAGTTAATTTGTTAAGCTCTAACCATAATCATTTTTTAATGCATATATATTTATTATTTGGATTTTCCCTAAAACTATTGAGAACTGAAAGGTCACATATCTCAAATAATCCTTGGTTAATGTTGTTACTCATCTGCCTATGTTGCTTCTTTCTTGATGATATCTTTAGTTGGATTCATTTGTTGCTTTGTGCCCAAGTATCTAAGCATCCTTGTGAATTAATAGGTTGGGTACGCTGAGAAAATAGCAAATATCTGGACAAATGTTGTTGAAGAAACCACTAATTTAAACTGTAACCAGATCACGTGATGCCATAATATTACGATTGTAGTTGCATCAACTCACATTGCAATTCTGCGATGTGACACTGAATCATAGTGATATAGTTGCAATGTAACCACATTTATATTGCATCAGACCGTAATAGAAAATAAAGGCAATTATAACCATAATTTAAAACATCTGATCAGACATATCTATGTGGGACTGAAAGAACTTGATCACTGTGGCTGTAGATTTGAATTTTCATCTGACTTTATTCATTGATGTGTCACTAGTCATGACAATGCTCATGGAATCACTGTTGGTTTCTAGGTTCTTTCCCACACACTTGCACTTCTTGGAACATTTCCGACACATCATCAAGATTCCCTGATATTGTAAATTATTTACTTTATGATTTACTCCTGCAGGTTGAGTAGGATTTTGTGTTTTTGTTTTTTTTCCTTTTCAAGTTGTCTAACGACTCATCATATACTTGACCCAACAATAAAAAGATGGATCATATGACTATGGCTTCCCTCCATGGATCACACAGTTCTTCAAATATGCTATCATCAATCGAAAATTTAGGACATAGATGGTTTCTACCCATTCAATTGGTCATATCCTTTTAACATGTGGCACACAAAATCATACGAGGGTTAGGAATCCAATTCCTTCCAACTCTATCTTACCAAGATTTGCCATTACCAATTAAAGTAAATACCTTTTACTAACATTTTATTACCATAAGGCATATGAGTAATCCTCTAATTACTACTGAATATTTTTTAGAGAGAGTTACGTTAGAAACAGCTTTCCACGTTAATGGTCAACTTTTCCTTCTTTCTCATTTATCTCCGCGTACTTTTCCCAATTTACCCCCGCTGCCCTCTACTTTATCCTCAAACCGTGTCTTTCCAGGGACATACCCGTCATTCCACCCTTCTCTTTATCTTCTTTATCTTTCTTCTTTGGTACAAGTGCAAGTGTTGTACTCTACTAGCTAGGTGAGACAAAACATGGCTGAAAACGGTGAAGAGAAATTACTCGCTGTGGCGCGGCACATAGCAAAAACCCTAGGCCACAACAACATCAACATGGCCGATGATATTCTACAAATCTTCTCAAACTTCGACGGAAGGTTCTCGAAGGAGAATCTTTCTGATAAGGTTCTAGATTCTGATCATAGATCCTGCGTCGCACTCGATCATTCCCTCAAATCACTCGATCAACGTATCTCTCACTTTGTCTCCTCCGATCACCCGATTTGGGCTGACTCTGCTGACTCCGCCGCCTTCCTCGACGCCGTTGACGATCTCGTCGCTGCTCTCTCCGAGTGGAGTTCCCTTGCCGCTGACAAGTCCGTTGGAGCGTGTATCGCACGCACCGAGGATATGCTCCAGCAGGCTATGTTCCGCCTCGAGGATGAGTTCCGGTGGCTCATGGAACGCGGTGGTGAGTCCTACGACTTGACTCGTCCGTACAGCAAGTCAACGGAGAATAACATGCCGTTTGACTCGGAGGAAGATGAAGAAGAGGAGCAACAGATTCCGGTGGCGCTTCCGGTAACCGATTACGACATCGTGATTGATGCGTTGCCATCGGGAACGATCAACGACCTTCACGAGATCGCGAAGCGAATGGTGGCCGGAGGGTTCAGGAAGGAGTGTTCGCATGTGTATAGCAGTTGCCGGAGGGAGTTCTTAGAGGAAAGCCTTTCCAGGCTAGGGTTACAGAAACTGAGCGTCGAAGAGGTTCACAAGAAGACGTGGCAGGAACTCGAAGACGAAATCGAAAGATGGATTAAGGCTTCGAACGTCGCTCTTCGGATTCTGTTCCCCAGTGAGAGGAGACTCTGCGATCGCGTCTTCTTCGGATTCTCCTCCGCCGCGGATCTCTCTTTCATGGAGGTTTGCAGGGTATCCGCGATTCAGTTGCTCAATTTCGCCGATTCAGTCGCGATTGGGAGCCGTTCGCCAGAGCGGTTGTTTAGAATCCTCGATGTGTTTGAAACATTGCGTGACCTAATTCCAGAGTTTGAATCGTTGTTCTCTGATCAGTACAGTGTGTTGCTTAGGAATGAAGCAATTACAATTTGGAAGAGGTTGGGGGAAGCAATTAAAGGAATTTTTATGGAATTGGAGAACTCAATTCGGCGTGATCCAGCAAAGGTGGCTGTTCCTGGCGGCGGCCTTCATCCGATTACTCGCTATGTGATGAACTATCTCCTTGCTGCGAGCCGGTCACGTATATCCTTGGAGCAAGTATTTGAAGAATATCCAAAGCTTGATGATAGAGTTGCATCATCCACTTCTTCATTATCAGTGCAAATGGATTGGATTATGGAACTATTACAAACCAATTTGGAAGCTAAGTCCAAAATCTACAAAGACACTGCTTTGAGCTATGTTTTCTTGATGAATAATGGGAGATACATAGTTCAAAAGGTAAAAGATAGTGAATTGGGAACCCTATTGGGTGATGATTGGATCAGAAAACACACTGCAAAAGTGTGGCAATACCATGTTCAATATCAGAGAAGTTCATGGAATAAGGTTTTGGGGATTCTGAAATTGGATAACAGCAATGGGTCAATGGGGGCTAATGGTTTTGCAAAGACAATAAAGGAGAAGATGAAGTTGTTCAACACGCAGTTCGAAGAAATATGCAAAGTTCAGTGTACATGGTTTGTGTTTGATGAACAGCTGAGGGAAGAAATAAGAATCTCCCTTGAGAAAATATTGTTGCCAGTATATGGAAACTTCATTGTGAGGTTCCGTAGTGTACCAGAGCTTGATAAGCTTGGTGATAAGTATATTAGGTATGGAACAGAGGACATTGAAGCAAAAATTAATGAGTTGTTTCAAGGAACCAGTGGATCAAATGGGAGCTGTAAGTGAAGTTAGTATTAATGCTGATCTTTTCTACTGTTCCATTGTGCAATGCTTAGAGCAGTATCAGAGACTAGGATTGTAATGAATCAAGAAATTTATAATATTTTATCATTTTATTTACTTTTTTCTTATATTATTTTGGTTTTTTTTTCGTTTTAGATTTGCTGCTAAATGCAATTCCCTACAATGCTTGGGATTTTGGTTTCAGCTAAAAAGTATTATATTTTAGGTACTTTCTATCTAAGTTGATAGAAGATTTAATTTGTTTGTATATAATATGAATGTGTTATCGAGAAAGAACAAAGATCACATTCCTAAAACATAATATTTTGATATCTCTAGCCAGTACTATAAAAATATTAGTTTGTATTTTTATAAATTTTCTTTCTAATGAAATGTGATTTTTTAATTAGATGGAGACACCAAATATAATAGATGATCTTCATTCCTTCGAACAAGAACAAATATCTCATGTCTCAAAAAATATGTCCTTGATTAATCAAATTTCAAAAGATAATATGAAAATATTAGTTTATGTTTTTATAATTTTTCTTTTTAATTGAATAACATTTTCTAGTTTGATGAAGACTCGAAAGAGGATAGTTGATTTCTACGAAAATAATTGCTACCATTACCAATAAGGGCGTTGATATATTGATATAAAGTCTTAGTAAATTTCCTTATAGATTAAAATGTTAAATGTTCGATTCATGATAACAATACTAGTTGAAAAAAGTATTCACACCTTATTGCAAAAAATATTGTGAAATCGTAAAATAAATATTATGGATATTTCTCACTTAATTGAAATGATACAAGAAATTGTTGTTTATATACAATGCATTGTAAAGCAAGCAATGCGACTAACCTAACTAACTCTCTAACAAGCTAATAAACATATGTTATGAAACAATTCAACATGTGTAAAATGTGCGATGGTAGTTTTGTTCTCCAATAGCCCCCATCAAGCTTGAGGGTAAATGTTAATGACTCCAGCTTGATAATTTGATTTGATAACAATGTGATGGATCGGAATCTCGATCATGGTGTGATTGAATTTTTTCAACCACTTTATTATTTTCCTGGTCAGAAATCTTGACCATATTCCCATGGTTTTACATTGTTGGAGGATTCTTTGAGTGTGCAAAAGAACCCAAGAGAATGAATCTCTTCTTATTCTTTGGACAAGATTGATAGTGTGATGATCAGAATGTGTATGGTTGTTGTTGTTGATCTTGTTGTTATTGTTAATCTTACTGATCTTCTTGTTGTTGTTAATTTTAAACATATACTCATTGATGACACTTTTCTTTCTCTTCATGATCAAGAGCACCTTGTATGGAAGTAACCTCACCGCCCAAATCAATAAGTGTTTATGCAACATTTTTGCACTTTCTCTTGTGCGCACAAATATAACAGTCTGCCCCACTGTCGTAAAGAGTGGAGCTTAGGCTGTTGATTCAAAACATTGTCATTTGAGAAAGACATGATAAATCCTTGATTGGTCAAGGTGTAATTATTCACCTTCTTGAATTATGAGTTTAAGTGAGTATAGATAAAGAAGCCAAAACAACTTAATAGAAGAAAGATTCTTGATGATTTGATTTGCCTTTGTACTCCAAACTCCAACTTCTTATTACTTTGATGTTGATACATGATGATAGAAGAGAAAGATAATAATTTTTTTAGAGAATGTGCTACCGTAATCAAAGCTTTCGAGACGAAGACTCTAATATCATATTGCGAAAGCGTAAAATGAATATTATAAATATTTCCCATTGAATTGAAATGATAAGAGAGTATTGTTGATATACAATGTCTTGTAAAACAAGCAATGCAACTAACCTAACTAACTCTCTAACAAGCTAATAAACACATATTGTAAAACAATTCAATATGTGTTAAATGTGTAAAATACGTAAAATGTATGTGACATGATAACTTTGTTCTCTAATACACACAAAGATTAATTTTTTAACCGAATAAGTATCCTCCCTAATACAAAAAAAAAAGAATGGATACCTTATTTCATTCTTATTAGATAGAAAATATATAACTTACAATGGATATGGCTGCACTAAATAGATTGTGATCTAGTGAGGCGTCTCATTACCGAAAAAAATCTAATCCGGGGTTTTGGGTTAATGGAATTTGATTGGGAGAAGACCAGATTCTCTTTTCCATATTTTGCTTTTGTTTGATAGTGGCTGAAGAAGGAGAAAGGTTAGTGAATTGATTAATGTTGCTTTATATAAAGAAAAAGCCATTCTCCTCTTTCCCTCGTTTATTTCCATATACTGCTGAAGTGAGTAGCTAGAAGCCTAGAACTTCAAACTCATCTCATATTTAATGGCTATGAAGCATTTTATTTCACTTTATTCCCATTTAAAACCTAAATTGTAAATAGACTCTTAATGATACTTAAATAAAAGGTTTTGTAATATGGAGATGATGCAGAATTTAGATCCTCTCCTTCACTCCATCAATTTTCTCTTTATCAAAGTCTACAGATGAAGAAGAAATATCTATTAACAATATAATAAAAAAAACTTCCTCATGTCATATGTCACTTTCTCATTCCTTCATGTCACATGTCACTTTCTCATTCCCTCATGTCACATGTCAATTTCTCCTTACATTTTTCATTCATGCCACATGTCACCTCTTCCTCACATATTTTTCTTCCTACTTTTTATGTTATATATTTTATATGCTAATAATAATTTAATATTAATTAGTGATTGGTTCATGTCGCTAACCTATTAAAATTGAGTGTTTACAACATCTATGTTTTGTTATGTTAAAAAAGTAATAGTCATTGAACATTAGATGAAATTGAAATCATTTTTCACATTTAAATTATTTCTTTACATTAATCTATCTATATAATTTAATGTTTACCATTAATCTAAGAATAATTGTACTTTTTCACCTCATCAAAGTTTTTTGACATTTTTCGCACTGAATTTTAATATTACAGTTCAGATTCTTTGATTTTTAATTTTTCTCTATTAACAACATTATAAAAAAAACTCCCTTATGCCACATGTCAATCTCTCCTTACATTTTTTCCTTCATGTCACATGTCACCTCCTCCTCACAT
>NC_032010.1:21331004-21341176 GCF_001865875.1 Lupinus angustifolius
TTTAATTACTATTATTATATTATTTAATTAAAAGATAACAATGGTATATATATTCATGAAAAATATATGTATTTTAATTAGTAATATAACAAATCAATTATTAGACTCTTTTTATTATTTTGATTAAATTTATCAGAAAAAATATCTGTCATATCCTAACTTAGTGTGTTTTTAATTTATGAGTTATTTTCATACAATGATTATTAGCTAAAACATAATCAAATAAATAACATTTAATTATACAATATTTGAATGCTAAAAATATATTCAAATATTTATACACAATGAACATTAATCTAAAATAAAACATAAGCATTTAGAGATATACTAAAAAATCCTTATGACTTTATATGATACTTATAAATTTAATCACAAAAAATATGATCCAAAAATAATTCCTTATATTTATAATTTTATATAGAGAATATAAAGGTGAGATATTATCCAATACAATTTGAATTTTATTTATTGAGTTATTTAAGAATCAAATATTTTCTATAATCACACTTTCAACAAGTAAATGCTTATACAAACACATTTATAATTGTTAATATGCTACATATACACTCAAAAATCAATGTTAATATTGCACCTATATGAATGAGAAATATAATGTTTCAATACATGATTTATTGATATTATAAAGTATATGTATATTATATTTTCATTATGCATAAACAAAGAAGCGACTCGTGCAAGTGTACACTCCTAGTTTGTCGGTAACAATAACTTTTTAGCTGACCATATGTTATTGATTACTGTTGATGCTGAATATATAATTGCTGAAGCCGAAGGGATGGCTCAAACTGGAATTTTTGTCCTCATTATATATTATAAAAGCAACACTAATCCGGATAATGCTATTGATAATTTAGGAAACCCTTAAACGCATGAAAGTGTCATGTTTGAAAAGTCTAACCACAATTACTTATAAAACATCCAATATCGGGTAGTTATTGGATATTGGCTAAAAGAAAAAGATAGTTAAAAGACTTTATTGAGTCGAGCAAAAAGAGGAAGTGGGTAGAAATCATCTTGAAGAAATAGAGAATTTTTAGTCAAATAAAAGAAGTAGATATGGTGAAACCAACATTAATGCTATTTTCTTTTAGATACATAATCTTCAAGAGTTTTGATTATAAATAGAAGTACCTCCAAGTCAATGTAAGACACACCAAATATTTAATTAATTTAGTGCATATTCTCTTTTCTTGTTCTAATACGGTAAGGAATATTTGAGTATTTTAAGAAACACTTGAGTGAAACGAAATGAGGCTATCTTTTTATAAGTAACTTTGACTATAGAGTTGTCTTATATTATTTTTGTAAATATCAATGAGTGCATTCCTTTTATACTTTAATGCATTTCCCCCCTCATTCTCACAGGACAAAAAATAAGATATTCAAAGTTGTTCTTTCCTTGGCAAAAAATATCAAACAAGGAGTGTGAACAAATTTGTCAACAGCTGTTTGGAACCGCAATGTTACAAAAAAAGAACTATTCATCACTATCATCATCAAAGACTTTCTGAGTCTTCCAAGTTCCAACCATTGAATGTGAGGCTATAATTTTATCATCTTAAACTCTTCTGTGCCTCTCATAACATAAATAAGAAGATTTAAGTGTTACACTTTGTAGATTTAGAACTATGCCCATCAGAATTCCCAATCGGCTAATCCAGAAAAAGCTATGGAGAATTATGGGATTTATTTCAAGTGTCATTGGACTGCTTTGTTTTGCTCTTAGTTCCTCTTTCAAACACCTATTTGGAAAATGGAACTTGTTGAAGATCATTGTTTACACCATTGTAAGTGTCAGTATCAGTAGCATGATATTATTTTTTTTAAAATGCAAACTTTCAAGGAGTTTCTTGGTGAAAGCTCATCTAGCTATTCTGGTTAATTATGTTTCTCACTTCTTTGTACTCCTTTTTATCTGATAAAAATCTGAATGAAAAAACCAGACTTGTTAAGCATCATTTACTGAGCAGCCTTTACTTTGATTGAAACTCTGAATTGAAGACCATCATCATGTAACCATTGAAGTTGATACTGCAAACGAAGTTGAACGAAGGGATAATGATGATGACAACGACATAAATGGTGTTCAATCTGATTATAGCCTTGGACACCAAGTAACATAGTCCTTAAGAAAAAGGATAGGTGATGATGGTTACAACTGGAGAAAATATGAAGAGAAAGAAGTGGACAGAAATGAAAATCAAACAAGTTACTACAAATGCACAATCCCAAATTGCCCTGTGAAGAAAAAAGTTGAGAGGACTATAGATGGGAGAATTATTGGGATACTCTACAATGGTAACCATAACCATCACAAGTCTAGGCTTAATATGAAGAGGAATTCGTCATCTTAATATTTGGAAAATCGATACTACACAAACATAGGAATACCGCAGAAAAATCTAAAATATCGAAGAATATGGTTAGGAGTGTCCAAAAGTGTCTAATATAGACTTCGGCCATTATGAAGTGTCTGTGGTACCTTGTTAGATTCTGATGCAACACCTGAGAACTCAACAGTATCAATATGTGTTGAAATTGTGCAGGGTTTCCAAAAAAGAATGCTGATAATCTGATAGAGTTTTGGGCTGAGAATTAGTTGTTTAAGGAAGTAGTGGATCAGAAACTGGCTTAGAGTGAAGGTAAAGCGATTGATTGTTCCAATTTTTATACTGAGTAGTTTGTACTTTATAGTACATGTATCTTCTTATGAATATGTATTTTGCACCACTAATACATATGAGTGTAGGTAGAGGTACATGAATGAATTGTATGCAGATGTAAGAGAAGTGTTAGTTTAGTATCTGGATATTCAAATAACAAGACTATTCTCTTTAACATATCTTTCATACTAGAATACTATAATCTTTTGCTTTTATTATTGTATAAGATCAGTGTTCATTGTTTGTAAGTGAAAGTCAAATTATAAAATCATTTCTGATATGTAGATGATACTAGAATCATTTCTGAAATGCACAGCACTTAAAGAACACATAAGTTAAGTTAGTGCATGATAACCTTTTTTGGTTCTTGAGTTAAATTCCACTCATAAACTTTGTAAAGTTTTTTTGTACTTGAGAGTCAATAATGGTTAACATGTAAATGGTGAATGATTTGCTGAGAGTGTAAAAAACATTTAAATTGTGAGTATATAGATATTAAATTCATTTATATTTATATGTAAATCAAGTGCTAATAAACACCTTAGTTATTATAAATATAATCCATAAGAAACTAAAACTTGGGCAGGACTTCCATTTCCAAGTACTTAGCAAGGTAGTGGTAGGTTGTTTCAGTTGGATGGACACAGTCCCAGAATACAAATTTTGAAGCATCCTCACATATTGGTGTTGCCTTATTACAAGTTATAGCTGCTGCTCCTAAAACAATCCCATTTCCACAACACCCAATTTTTGTTTCAGTAAAACCTGTATCAAAATATGTCAGATATAATATTTTTAAAATAATACATAAATGATTCTTGGTTTTCTTTAAACATTTGAATAAAAACTTCTTTTGTTTTAAATGCGTACATAATTTCTGTCTTTTTATATTTATATACTCACTCAAGGATTTACACTATATGGCGTAAATTAATTGTATAATACCTTATCCTTATTAATAATTTATAACTTTATTTTTAAAACTAAATTTGTCTTTAACACTCTTAAAAAATTATATCATATTAGTTCTCTAAAATTAAGTCTATTTTTATGGCTGATGAGAAACTTTAAATCTTTCATATATTAATATTGACGTAAATCTAAAATTTATATACATATAGTATAAGTTTTAAATAATAGAATATATAAAATTTATTATTAGTAATAATAATAAATTTATTTTAAAAGAAATAATATGAATAAAATGTAATAATTTTTTATTTTATCTTATATAAATTTTAGTCATGGAAATATTAATCAATAATATTAAATTTATTCAACTAAAAAAATTGTGGGTTAACGTATATGGATAGTACGGTAATGTTTTGTATAGAAAGGATGTGAATAAAGCTTTTTTAGGGTAGTTTTCTACACACAAAAATCCATCTATACTTTTAAACAAGCTGCGTAAATCACACAGTCAAATATAATTTTTTATCCAAAAAACATTAAACTTAGAAACTTTAGCCACAAAACAAGGAGAAAGAATGTAATAATCCACAAATATAGCTCACCATATTTTTCAGGTTGACTGATAAGGTCGAACAATGGATCATATATCTCTGCATAAACAACTTTGCTCCCTGGAAGCATTGCTTGCATTTCAAGTAATCGTTTTTCCAATTTTTGATTGTAGTCTTTGGAATCTGAATTCTCATCATTCATATGTGGGAATTTCAATAGTATTTGTAAAGGTATGAAACCAATCGGGGGAAGGCCAGCGACAGCAATTCTTCTGCATCCAAGGTCGTATAATTGCTGGAATTTTATACAATGTTTTATAGTTATAAGTCCTACAATATTATTGTTTCTTTTAACTTAATGACAATGTTTTAAAATCTGGGCCATATATGCACAACATAGTAGGGGTGAGTGGATGGATAAGGATTGTCCCTTTCAGGATGTTAAATATTAAATGGGTTATTTTTTTAACCCGAAACTGACCTACACTTGAAGGTAATTCGACTTTAAATATTGGTACAATAATTTTTTAACATGAATTCACCATATACTTAATTAAATATAATTCATATTATTTTTAAAGAAAATATTCTCAATATTATTTATTATTATGAATTTGTAATTTGATTTATAAAATGATATATGTATATATTTTGTTAATCATTTGAATATATGTATATATTCTTAAAAACTAGATAACCAATGACATATGAAATGGTTTACACATTGTGGCAATAAATCATATGTACAAGAGTGACCTAAATAACTACAAAAAAAACAACTGAAAAACAAGATTAAAAATATAAAATCATATTAATTTATAAGTTGTTAATGCAAAATGCATTCTCCACTTTTGGCACACAAAAAAATATGTCACTATTATTTACATAATAAAATAGGTCAAGTCATGTTTATTCTTTACATAATTATAAATATTGATCAAATTTAACTTTTAAATTTGAATTTAACTGTTAAACTAATGAAATCCGATCATACATAGTTCGAATCATGATTGGACCATTAATTGGTAGGGTTGAGTGTTTTCACGTATGAAGGTTTAGTATGGTACAAAATTCCACTATGATAAGAATTGTGGCCATATGGACGCTATTTTCTGTAATACTGCACAATTTAGGTTAATACTATGAACAAAGATGTGTAGTTTATGTCAATTAAAAAATTTAAAATTTTATTCTTGTTATTATTTTTACTTTATTATCATTATAAATACAATATATAAGACATGATTTAAAATAATAGAAGTATGTTCTTAGAATACGTAAGTATAATTAAGATGGGTGGACATTTGGTGTCTCATAAAAGTGTATCACTCTCTACTTGTGATTGGTCAAAAAATCAATTAATTTTTAAAATTTTAATTTAAATATATATTTTTTAACCAATAACAAACAGTGGTATATGAAATGACACACTTTATAAAGCAATAGATATGCTCCCAATTAATACAATCCTTTAAAATCTTGCCCATTGGTTGGTTTCTTTATTGTTAATTAAATAGTATACTCTCTAATATATATTTCTCCCTTTGTTTTTAATGAAAAAGTATAATTTTATTGTGATTAGAAAGATAAATATATTATTAAAAATTATATTTTTGTTAAAGTATTTATCTCTCCATTAATTAAAAGTATTAATTATATAAAAAAACATGCTTTAAAATCTTGACCATTGGTTTACCTGGATATATGTTTGAAGATTATTCTGCAGAAAATCTTGGTACCCACTAATGTTGAACGCCAACCTTCTAGTGGGTAAGTTATAAAAATTGATAATGACATCATTACTACCTGCACTAATAATAACCAAAGCATCACCAAGTATCTGTTTAGCTTTATCTTCCCCTGCAATTTCCTTGATCTTTTCTACATACTCTCTGAAGTATTGATCAATTTGATGAGACACAGGTATTGAATGGGAAAAAAATGAGCTAAAATCATCAAACCCTGCTCCACCAGATGCAAAGTTAACACCAGTTAGAAGTTCATCATTTGATAGGTTTGGGTCCTTATAAGCAGGGACAGTGTCCTTGATGTTCAAATAAGAGGCAATGAAATCAGGAATCAGTTTCCCATTTGAAAATCTTCCAGTGGGTACTTGACCAGGGAAATCCCTTCCATAAGGTTCATGATTTGCCTTGGACACAGAGAATATTAGGTCATTATTATTGCCTGTATCTACAGTTGAATCTCCAAATACTAGAATGGATGAGAACTTTGGTGCATTGCTTGTAGCAACAACAACAACAACAATGATGCATGAATACATCAAAATGGTGAGGATTATTATGTATGTCATTGTTAGCTCTTTTGTAGAGAGAGGAATAAAGCATTAGGTACTATTTATATTGCATGAGTGGTTTAAAGTTTTTGATCGAGATTGAATTTTGTGAGTTGCATCAGAAACATTCAAAAGAATCAAAACGTGAGATACACGCTAAGACAACCAATTTAGGCAAGTGAAAACAACGTAAAGGAATTTTGGTATTGCATGTCAAGGCTTTGCTAGTAGTAACCACTGCATCAAAATGAAAAGGATGATAGATTAAATTTGTAAATTGCATGAACTTTAACCAAAAAAAACATCTATAAGGAATCAAAACATAAGATAGATAGATGTTGGTCTAGTAGTGCATGTAAGACTCATTAGATCTCTAGGATGACCAAAAGGTCAACGGTTCGATTCATAGGAACGACATTTGTTGGGAGGGACAGTCACACACCTCAAAAAATGTTAGTTCTTTACCCAAAAGGGTAAGAGGATACCATTAATAGTAACAAAAAATGTGAGATAAATGCTAAGACAACCATTTTAGGCAAGTGGAAACACATTGAGCTAACTAGCTAAGTATTAGTTACCAGGATAATTCTGCATATTCTATTTTCAGCTTAAGCACGAAAGAGAGTAATTGAACACAACGATCATATAGTGCCCGTCATTAAACTTTATCCACTACCACCACTTACAAATTCAACTTTACCTCGCCAGCATTATATTGAATGAACAATGTTCAAAATATCAGTGGTCCAATTAACAATAATATTAGTAATAGGTGTAAAATTACAACCCATAAACAACTGTTGTAGCTTCTAAAATTTTATAATATACCCCTTTCATCTAAATTCAACTTATGGATCATTTAATAAGTGTATTTCATAGTTTCGAGTCTTACCTTCCATTTATTGCCTTCCAAAAAGATGACTTGAAAATAGCTTTTTCCCTTACTAACATTCAGACTAGTGAGAACTCATCACTATCTATATGAAGTGCTGAAATTGTACTACATGGTTCTTTTTAGTGAGACGTTTTTCAGCATTAAAGAGAGAGACAAAAGTACAGATATGGGTCTACTGAAATTTGAAGTTGTTTTCTTGAATAATATATATTGAAAATTAAAAAATAAATCATATTTTTCCTTATACGTTATAACTTGAGTACTGTACCGGTGTACCCGAACCTCAATCTCTCCAACTATTTCAAGAGATGGACATTTTATTAAGAAATGGCAAGTCGATTTTATTAAGAAATGACGAATTTACATCAAAAGAATAACAAAAATATACAGCATCACCAAAGGAAATTAAAAGGTCTGATAAGAGACAATATGATTGGGTTATCTTCTTTTATGTTCTCTCTATTCTAACGAATCAATAATTGATCGATCTTCAGCATCTAGAAAGGTGAAAAAATGCGTCTATAAATTACAGCATAGCTAGGAGAAGATTGAAGTTCTTTAGTACTTTAGTAATTTTGTAATGTTATCTTTAGTATGAGAGGTTAATAGATGAAAAATCCACTTTAATAATTTTGTAACTCAGAAGAGGTTATATTTCCTTATTTTTTAAGTGTTTTATTTGATGACTTAAATGAAAAAAATGTAATTTTATTTTTATGATAAAAAATTAATTTTTTTTGGCATGACTTTTGACGAAATGATTCATTTCTCCTATTTTGATTCCTCGAATTGAGAGATCCATGAATCGAATCCTAATAAGTACAAATGGTTCAATTGGAGCAAAAAAATTTAGAAACATTTGAAACATTTCATTTCTGAGTTGAATAGTTGATTTTTTTTTTAAATCTAGCAAAACTTTACACCGCCAAACATACATAATTATTTTTTTATTGGATATTTGGAATGGAGTGAGTGAGATATTATGGGAAGGGATTAGGGGAGATCCTAAAATATTAAGATGCCTTTATGAACCGACCACCTAATCCCAAAGTCTTAAACCAAGCAGAATTCACACGTAATTGGACTCCAGTACAAATCCTAGATTTGTTGCGTACTGTATCTGTCCCAATATCATTTTGTCTTACATATAGATCAAATAAAAAACCATGTTACCCACCTTCACTTCGTAACTGTCAACAATCCACAAACTTTTTCTGATTTTTTAAGGCAACAACGCACTAGCTAGTTCACACAGATTCACTTGTATTATTTCTAGCTGAGCTTATTTATGGTATTTTGTCTGTGTCACTTCATATATTATGAATTGTGATTAGTTGTTTAAAAAATAAATTTAAGTTAAAGTTTAATTATTAAATATTTTTCTGATAAATTATAAATTATGTCAATGGAGTAACACAATATTATAGAGAGAATATGTGTTCCTAGCTAGTTCGATATATAATAAATTAATTAATACATTGAATCTGTCATTAGTTTGGGATGAAATCTATTTCATATATATTAAACTATAATTGGTTGAAAAAATATAATTTATTAATTTTGCAAGTAAATTATTGATTTTCAGTAGTCCATTAAAATACTTTGATACGTGGAGTGAGAAGAGAGAATAGCTTTAGTCCCCATTGGTTTTAGGCATAATTTATAGGTTGAAATTAAAGTGGTACTCTTCCATGCTTTTGAATATATGTATCCATCTCAAACTCTGAACATGAAGATGATAACTTCTAGGTACCCTAATTACTGAAGTAGTACTCAATAACAACGAGCATGCACATTACAGTTATACAGTATTATAAAAGATGGTGTGCACTTCCGAGTACACTAAGATTAAGGGTATAGTAGTATACTATACAATATACATAGTGCCTTGGTATATTAAGGGTATAGTAGTATCAATAGTTTCTCACTAGTCTTGGCTTAAATTTAGCTCAAGTCCGTCATATAAATATTTTTTTGTATAACTAAGTTTATCTCCTATTCCTTTTTGGGTAAAGAACTAATCATTTTTAGAGTGTGTGACTTCCCCTCCTAACAAGTATCATTTTTTTAGAAATCGAACTTTTACATTTTAGTTTATCTGTGGACCAAGTGGAACCTTACACCATTAATATATTTGGGTTAGACATAGTGTCTAATAAGGAGATTCAAGTTCTTGTTAATCATTTATAGCTAAGGCTAATCGAACCAACTCGATATTTATTTGAAACTTAATTTATTATTTAGCTCAACTAACTTGGTTTATGAACCAAATGAGTTGAAAATTAAGTTTGTTAAATAAACAAGTCGAACTTGAGCTGAATACAATTCGACTCGTTATGTTCATGAGCTGACTTCATATATATATATATATAATTATTTGTTATTTTATTGTTATTATACTATGACTCGTGCATTTTTTTTATATTTATTGTCATCATATATATAAACAAATTGATATTCACATATATAATATTCTGCATTATTTTTTTAAATGAATTAATTATTTCAGTTGTCCAAATGAATTAATTTCAGTTGACTTGAATAGTTCGTAAACTTTAACTAAGTCAAATTCAAACTAAAAAATAACTCGTATCTAATTAAATAATCTTCATCGATTTAAGTCGAAATGGACTTAGTTCAACTCATTCCCAGTCTAACTAGTAGCCATCATCTCACTCATCTGCTCACATAATCTTTGGGTGCTACGAGGCACCATCTCTTCATGTTAAGATTTTATTGTTGTTTCCTCCAAGGCCATCTTATGAGGATGTTGGTGAAGTAGAAATTATTATTGTGTAACATTAACTACGATCAATCAAATAAATCGTAGAATA